>NC_084801.1:141164213-141465136 GCF_963169125.1 Humulus lupulus | reverse complement strand
ATATATCAGGGAAAGATCGCAAGGCACTTTAACTCTAGAGTTAAGAGCCAAAGGTTCGGGACTGGTGATTTGGTTATGAGAAGAGTCTTCCTGCATCTCAGGATCCGAGAGTGGGGGTCCTAGGACCTAACTGGGAGGACCATATGAGATACAAAACAAAGTATGTTCGGGAACATATCACCTAAAGCGGCTAGACAGAACAGAGGTCCTAAGGGCCTCGAACGTTGAACACCTCCGCCGGTACTATCAGTAGTCGGGAGGAGTCAGCCGTATTTTCTTTTAACATTTCAAGTAATGTACGCCCTAGGGGCATTTCCTAATTAATGAACATGGTGTGGACAAAACACCATAAGGAATGTGTTAAGAAAAGAAAAAGTCCATATCCATCTTTAATTTTTACACGAACAAGTGACCTAAGACTACATTCTTTGGTCACTTGGGGGGTAGGACCATCTACACAGTCTAGGATTAAAAACAAAAGGGGATGCAAAGCTCAGAGCTTAGTCCTAATTCAGATTCGTATAGAATGGGGGTTCAAAACCCAACTCCCAAAATTTGGTCCAGACCTAACATGCCCCAAGATGATTTAATCCTTATTTATTGTTCCCCCATAACGGTCTAGAGCCGTTGGAACTCGAATCTTAGGTTTAAAATGATTAAATTTAGTCTCTTAAATGATCTAGGCCGTTGAAACCTGAACCTTGGGTTTGGGATAAGATAATTAACTAATTTCTACCTAAGAACTCTTTAATGGTCCAGGCCGTTAAACTAAGTCATATCTATGAAGTCCATAACGGTCCAGGCCGTTGGAACCTAAACTATAGATTCAAGATAAATTAGTTAAATTATATTTGGTAAGGCCAAAACGGTCCAAGCCGTTGGAACCTGAACCTTGGTCTCAGGACAAGTTAATCAACTTCCACAATTTTCCCCCTAATGGTCCTGGCCGTTGGAACTAGGATTCCACATCTAAAAATTCATGCATAGTGGTAAAACACTTAGTGAATTTTTAAAAGAAATATATGAGCACAAAGCAGGAAATAAAGATGTGCAAGGATAAAAAACAATATAATAACAATATGGTAAGATAAATAATTGTATTAAGCGCATCCGCGCCCATATAAAATATGTTCATGAAAAAAGAAAGGAGAGAGGAAGCCCCAAATAAAATTACAAAGGCTCAGGTGTAGGCTTCGTTCTGATCCGGGACGTCTGGAGCGTTTTCATCCCGTTGCTCCCCAGCAAGGAGCTCCGCATCTTCTTTCTCCTTGGCCTCAAACTCGGCCCTTTTTGTAGCCGGATCTAGATAGAGGAGGAGATTCATATACTTGTTCTGGATCCAGGCCATGTAAATGACTTTGTCAAAAGTGGTCACCAGCAACTCGTCATCCTGCTCCTTCTCCTTATGAGCCTCCTTGATTCATTTCAACTCTAGCTAGGTCTAGACCTCCAAAGCCTGGATTTGAGCCCTGAGAGATGCCACCTTTTCCCACTCTTGATGAAGTTGGGCCTCAGTCGCCTCCAAGAGTGCCTTGGTCAAAGCCTCCGAGCCGCGGGAACGAGACAGTTCCGCCTCCATGTTTTCCACTACCTTCTCGTGGTCAACATCCTTCCTGGACAAAGCTTCTCATGCTGAGCTTCAACCAGGGCAATCTCCTTGGTGAGGGCCTCCTTGGAAGCTTCTCGTTGGTTGATGGACCCCTCCAGATCCATCTGAGTCATCTCCAGCTTCATGGCCATCTCAGCCACTAGGTCCGTGTTTCTATGAGCCAGCAAGGTGTCTTGGAACAAAGCAGAGTTAGAAACAACACAAAAGATAATAGTAATAAAGAAACGAGACGAACAAGCGGCTTGCCGCCATGGTCTGATGATGGATGGCCTGGGAGATGAAGAGGGCATCATTGCTAGCCAATGTGGCGTAGCATTTGAGCTGAAGGGTGGACATGGACGTCCCCAGTTGGGCCAGCAAATCCGCAGCAAACGGGGCCACGTCTTGCCCCAACGTAGGCCGAAATCCAATCTCGGCTCCCAACCAATCAACAATTTGCTGGGAAGCGTTAAAGGCCTCTGGACGTCCGGAGAACTCCACTTTTCGAAGAATGTTCAGGGCCCAGGCCACCTCATCCCATTTGTCACGCCCCTCGTCCTAGGCTCGGGAGACCATCTTCATCCTCTCCTCCAGGACGATTGATTCCCCTTCCCCAGGAAGGGTCGGGTTGATGGGAATCACGGGAGCATCTGGGAGCTCCGCCGTAACAATAAGGCTGTCACCAGAGGAATGCTCCTCAGTCATAGTGAAGTCCTCCTTTGTCTTGGACTTCTTGGCCTGCTTTGTGGATGCCGTGGCAACAGAGTCCGTCTTCCTTTTATTTGTCCCACCTCCTACCGAATGCTCCTGCTCCAAGTTTATGATTTGGAGAAGAGCAGGACGGGAAAGATGATGCTCAACAAGTGTCATAAGGACCGAGGCAGCAACTTGAGTTTCATCTGGGGGACCCCACAGCCGGATCTACGGCCCCGAGTATCAGGCCAATGATCTTCGCCTTGGTCGGACCCTTGGTGACCTTCTTCGCTAATTTCTTGTCCGCAACAGCCCTGGTCTCAATCATTTCCTTCATCTTGGCCACGGGATCAACCATACCTAGTTCACCTAAAATAGGAATAAAATACAGATTAATAAAGAAGCGGGAAAGACAGGTAAAAGAAACATGCAAAATTCTAAGTCCTCTGGGACAGACCCTTATCTATGGAATGTGCCTGACCTAATTCTCTTAGGGAAAAAACATGAATTTGATCCCCCATGTCATCCAGGTCCAAAAGCTACCATATTGAAGGAACCAGGACGAATGCATGAGGGCAAGTGTGTCCACGGAAATGGGGCAAGGAAGCCCCACGTTGTTAATAGTCTCGGTCAAATAGTCCTGGTACCGTTGCCTATTCCTAACGAAGCCCTCAGTATAGGGGGCATAAGTAAAAAATTGAGGCGTTTTACCTTGCCCCGGGAGCTCCAGTGTTGGGCTTCCTCCCCTCGATCAAGGCATCTGACTCCTCAGATTCGGCCCGCTCCGCAAGGCGCACACGCTCCTTCTTCAACTTCTCCTTGTCCGCCTTGACCGCGGTCTCCGCCGCCTCAATGTGAATGAGGGCCAATTCTTCCCTCAGGGCAGGGTCCCTCTTGCATTGCATACCTCGGAGGTTGGGGGCATCTATTGACTGATGGTCGCCAATCAATCCAGTCAGCCGAAGGTTCTCCGTAGTCATGAACCCCTCCACGTCTAGATCTTCGGCACTGGTGGCGGCATATATCTGCTTCCGGTCCAAGATGAACTTGGTTAGTTAGGTCTGAGCATATGGACCTGTTCACAGGAACGTGAGTGTTTGATAAATAAAACAAAAGACGAGACGAAGAACATGGAAGGATAACTTACCCACGCGCTGAAAGTCCAACACCAAAGTGGGGTTCTTCTCCAAAAGGAACCTGGATGTCATAAACGAGTAGGGTCTGACATCCAGGGGATGTTTCCAGGAACTGTATGGAGCTGGACAGACACTACGACTCTTCAATCGATAAAACCCATCCCACGTCTTATCCTTGGAGTTTAGCTTTGGCTCCAACCGATAATAATACAACACCTCTACGGGGGTGGGCTCTGGGATCTCCTTCCAGGCGCAAAATACACGCCACCCCGCAAGCAACTTGGGGCAGGAGCTGGAATGGCGCGATCCCCATGAATTTGAGAAATCGTGCAAAGTAGTCATGAAGCGAGAGAATGGCTCTCGCACTACTGTGACCTATGCTCTAGGCCCCGAATACGCCCACTCTAGTATGGGCCTTATCTTCTTTTTGGGCCAGCCTGTTGAAGAAGAGCCCTGGAGTCGACTCTATCCCAAAGGATTTTTCCAGCTCGTTCAACATCCGATAGTTCTAGAACTCATATACCTCCGCGTCCATTTCCCACGTGTTTCCAGTGGGAAGCTTTTGCCCCTCCAAGACAACGGGGCCCGCATTTACTGCATTTTCCGGGTGGAGGGTGATGCCACGAGCCATGATCAAATACCTGTAAGCGACAAGAAAAGCAAGAACCAAGCAGTCAACACCAAAATTGAAAAATTGGTTAAGGTACGAGAATTCTTCTAAACTGCTTGGAGAGGTCCCCTCCGGACACAAATCTGGGAACAATTAAGGTCCCAGGAGCATGAGTCGGGAAATAAAGGCTAAATATCGTTGCAAAAGGAAACTAATTCACCCGGACAGTTTTGAGGTGTCTGGGTTCGATGATTCAGAGCAGTCTAGCCTGCTCCATCGATTAATTTATCTACGGAAGGAAGTGTCACCTAGAAGGTTCCCTATTATTCATCACTACCACTACCTAGAACCACCCTACACGGTGGTCGCGGCCCTAACGATTGCATGTTCGCAGAGGCAATATGATAAAAAAAATAATGAGGGAAAATAAGAAATTGACCAGAAAAATTACTGAAGAGACTTGAACTTGGGGATATGTTGATGTACAGGCGAGAACGCTGGCAAAAACTCAGTCTTGAATTTGAGGAGGCGGTAGAACAACTCGTCAATGTTTTCAAAAGGGTCGTTCGGTGCAAAGTCATCCTCTTGATGAATGAAGGGTGACTCCATTGGAAATAGGTGGGCTCAAAAATACAGTAGACATCGAAAAAGTTCATCTGGGATTTCGGACATTCAGAGTTTTAGCTCTCTGGTTTGAAAGTTTAGAATTAGTAGAAAATGAGGAAATGAGCCCTCTGGGGTATTTATAGGAGAAAAACTTCTTTTCTGATCCAACGGTACACATGGAATACCTCCAAAAGATCAACATCCAACAGTTTCAGATAGCACAAACGCATTAACTAGCCTAATCAAGTACTAAATCATGGATTCGTCAATCCACAATCCGCACCTCTCTCATCCAATGGTCCACATTGAAAGTCCCAAGACAATCCTCACGGGTCTAGGTCAGTGGGAATTCGAAAGGATGGGGATTAACTAGTTAGCCCCCAAGTAAACGAAGCGGGACTCAAGTAAACAAACCGAGACTTAGGTAAATAAAAGGGGACTCACGTGATTGATCCGGGATGAAGAAGGCAAGTCTCCACTGCGCAAACACGGACGGAGACTTGGAGGGTAAATGCTATCCATATTTTCCACCTTGAACATGTGGCATTGTCAAGTGAGCCTCTTAGGCCCTCACGAGAGGTCAAGGTCCATCAAACACTGAGCAACCAGGGTGTAATGCCCTACTTCCTTAGAGCCGTTACTAAGTGAGTTTAAAACGTGCTTTTAACTCGCTAATCGAGGCTTTAAGGAAAACGTGTAATCAAACCATAAACAGAGTCATAAACTTTGAAAATAATTCCATTTACTCAAAATGATAAAGTGTTTGACACTTGGGATCCCAAAATACTGTTTATAAATATTTACAAATCAAAATATACTTAAAGTCGACTATACGACAAAATAGGGTTCTTTACAAGCAACTTCCAAAAATACCCCTGGCCGTGGCAGCCAGGCAGACCAGACATGTACGCGTCGCTTCACGCTCTCCGTACTCATGGTTGGTCGACTGTCCCCTTGCCCTTACCTGCACCACAGAGCACCCATGAGCTGAAGCCCAGCAAGAAAACCCTCACAAGCAGATAACATACAGATATCAAACACTTAGCATATAAACAGGCCATCAATAGGCTAAACACATACGACCATGCTGTTCCAGGCGCTTTACCAGGCCCTGGGTTTGTAGTCCACACCGTGAGGATATCCCAGGTATCCTTTAGGGTCTCACCCTAGCAACTCGCACTCCACATGCTCAACGCTGCTCCCGGCCCCTTGCCGCACTCGGCCTTGCACTCTACGTGCCTAACGCCGTTCCCGGCCTTGCCGACCTCAGCCTGCGCCGTTCCCGACTCTTGCCGAACATTTACACATATGCATACATATCATAATAAAGCAAATACTAAACATGAACAAATCAATCAAAGGGCTACGACCTGCAACATAGTCATATAGGGCTCAGCCCTACATACAAGCTCTATGGGAACCGTGGTTTTCTTACCTTAAATTCCCTAGCTCCGATCACTTGATCCTCGAGCATGATCCCTCTTGAGTCCTAGCGTACACCTAGTCACAGGCATAGATCAGAATCATCACCAAACCCCAAGTCCAAAACCTAACCTCGGGACCAATCCCAAGCCCTCGGGAAGCCCCAATTCCACCAAACAAGGTGGTGGAATCGAACCCCGAACCCCCGGGCAAAAACCCTTGAAAATAACTCAAAAACCCCTTTCTGGAAACAAGGTAGCGCTATAGCGCTCTAAGGAGGGTGCTACAATGCTCTAAGGAGGGCGCTACAAACAGAGCCCAAATTCGTCCCTGGGTAAATGGCCTAGCGCTACAGCGCCCAAAGGCTAGCGCTGTAGCGCTAGTCATAGAACAACAAAAGCTGTTTTTTTCCTCCTTCGATTTTCCCCGAGCCAAACCTTACCAAATTTTTTCCAAACTTCTACCAAACTCAAAAACAACCTTACCAACATATCCAACTCACTCCAAATGACCTAACCATATAATATTCACTCACATGCACCCCAAAACACAGAAAACATCATGGTTGAACTTAGAGCACAAGAACTCAGCAGAACACAACTAAAACCACAGAATTCAGGTGACCAAGTTCTGAATTGCTTACCTCCAACAGAGAAATTCGACCACAGGCTATCCTCCACACTTCCTCAGATTTCACCCTTCAGAAGCTCAACCTTAATTCCCTAGAGTTTCCATCAAAACTTAACTCAGAAAACCAATTCAACACCAAAACCAGAAATTGAAGAATACCTTGAAACTTACCTCAATTGTGTGACTAACTCCTGCTACACCTTCAATTTACTCAAAGATCCTAACCCCAAGCTTAAGCCTAAGCTTTCCTGAGTTAAAGCTTCAAAATTCCCCAAGAGATGGTGAAAGGATGACCCAAACCGACCTAGGAAACACTCTCATTTTCCTTCCCTTTTCTTTCCTTCTTTTCCTTTCTTTTCTTTCCTTCAGAACCTTTCCAGCCCTTTCTACACTTCCCACTAAGGCATAAAGCCTAATATTATCTATCCCTCTTAAACCAAATGACCACAATACCCTCCCATAAATCCTAAGTCTTTTAATCCACCTACGGGTATTTTGGTCATTTCACCCAATTCCCGCTAATTCCTCGAGTGTCTCTAATATTTACCGCTTACCTCCCGACACTTAACTAATCACCAATTATATTCCTCGATGTCAAAATAGACCCCAGTATATTCTCTAAATTCCAAAAATACCCCCAGGCTCGCCCCGAGCCTGGTATAAATCCCTGCCGTGACTTTTTCGCTAATTCTCTCACTAGGATCGTCTCGAATCACGGATCACACATATATCCACATAATAATGCGGTCTCAACAAATTATCACATTTATATACAGTTATGCCCTCAACGGGCCAAAATTACAATTATGCTCTTTCTAACCTAATCAGGGCCTACATGCATACTAATACACATAATCATGCATCTCAAATATTCAGATAATCATATAACATAATTTTAATCATTAAATCACATATAATCCAATTATGCCCTCCCGGCACACTAATCAAGGCCCTTAAGCCTTATTAGTAAATTTGGGTCGTTACACAGGGGCTCGGAGGCCCAGACCTGTCTTAGGATCAACGATTGGCGAATAATCATATAGTAAAGAGCCCGGAATTGAGACATAGGCCCGAGCCAACTTCATGGACTCACCCAATCTCCACCCTCCGGGGTTTAGATCATTGTGGTAGACGGTCCATCCCAAGGGACGGATCCCACCATGTGGGATCCGGATGAAGTTTCTGGTTTCATCCTCTCGATCCAACTCACTATCAGGATCTTTCCTTCAATCCATCATCGCTAGCTGATGTCCATCTTGGTAGAAGAACCCGAACCTTGGTAAACGAACCCGAGCCTGAGTAAATGAACCTGAACCTCGGTAAATGAACCCAGATCGTGCATCCGGGTAGATCAAGGCCATTTTTTCATGCAGCTGATGTGTCCCCGAGAAATCTGGTAGTTGGTCTCCCTAACTAACCAACAGAAAGGGATACGCACGGAAAGTATGATGTTCCAAGGGAACGGTACTGCCACTACTCTGACAGATCCTGTCCCCAGAATCCCCTTGGTAGCTCACGCGGATAAGTCCATACTAACATACAAAGGGCAGCTGTAAAGCTCTACTACGCTTAAGCCGGCCTAGTGGGCCTATATTAACAACCTGTAATCATGTTACACTCTTGTATTATAGCTTCGTTAGAGAGCACTTATGATTATATCCCTATTGAGCCCGGATTAGTCTGGCCCAAACTACATGACCACTGATAAATAGGGTCATTTGAGCACTATAGCAGGGATCCGATTTTCTCTTGTATGCATAAACATTGCTGAAATTTTAGAAAACCTCCATTGTTAAACTCTCTAAAGCTCAATACTAGTGACTCGTGGACTAAGGCTCATTAATGCCCCAACCACATAATAACTGTGATCTTGTTCATTTCTTTGCCTTTCTTTCTAGCTCTTATTTCTCAATATATTTATTCACCACTAAATATCTAAGTAAGTAAGGTTTGTAATAATAATTTGAAGATATGATTAATAAATATGTTTAAATTTGTTTAATATAATTTTAAAAATAATTAAATTAATGAATTGTTCATTTGATAAAAAAATATTAGACTGATATAATATGATAAATATGATTGAGTCCATTCAAGATGCAACACATTTTTCTTTAACTGAAATTTTATGTACATATATATCCACAAAGATTGTAAAATAATTCAAGTAATTGACAACGAAAATACCTGTAACGCCCTACTACCTTAGAGCCGTTACTAGGTGAGTTTAAAACCGTGCTTTCAACTCGATAATCGAGGTTTTAGGTCAAACCGTGTAACTAAGCCATAATTAAAAGAAAAACATTAGAGAAAGTAGTTTTTATAGCAAATCATAAAAGTTTACACCTGGGATTCCAAAACATAGTTTAGAAAATATTTACAACACAAAACTGATCAGAGTCGACTAATCGACAAAATCTAAGTTCATTTACAAGCGTCTCCCAAATTCCCCTAGCTGTGGCAGCCAGGCTGGCCGGACATGTACCCGCCACTTCACACCAGCTGTACTCATGGTTGGTTGATCTTCTCTTTACCCTTACCTGCACCACAGAGCATCTGTGAGCCAAAGCCCAGCAAGAAAACCCATAACAGATAACATATGCAATACACAAGTCAAACATATAATCAGGCCACCAATGGCTAAACACATACGGCCTAGCCGTCCCAGGCGTTTACCAAGCCCTGGGTTCATGGACCACGCCGTAAGGATATCCCAGGTATCCTGTTAGGGACTCGCCCTGGCAACTCGCACCCCATGTGCTCAACGCCGCTCCCGGCCTTTTGCCGTTCTCGGCCTTGCACTCAACGTGCCTGATGCTGTTCCCGGCCCCACGCCGTTCCCGGTCTACACCGTTCCCGACTCTTGCCAATCACACACATAATACCATACACGATATAATAACAAATACAAAATTCAAGCATAAACAGATAAAGAGCTATGCTCTACAATTCTAGCATATAGGGCTCGGCGCTGCATATTATTTCCATTCAACACATTGGGCTCAGCCCTGCACACAAGCTCTATGGAAACAGGGGTTTTCTTACCTGAGTGCCGAGCTTTCTGAGCACCGATGCCCCGAGCACAGCCCTCTAATGCGAGCCTCGCCAAAACCCTAGTCACAACACATTAATAATGTCCATCCATCAAATTCTAATCCACTAAATAACTTCGAGCCATAATCCTACCTTCGGAACCTTGAATTTTATCAATCCGGGTGATAGAATCCATCCCGAGCCTTACCCCTTAAGTTCTCGAGTCTAAAATACCTTAAAAACCCAAACTGACACTAAGGGCCGCGGCCCCACCCACTAGAGCCGCGGCTAGCCTCAAAACAGAGGCTAGCTCTCCACTGACCCCCACACAGGCCGCGACGCTCCCACCAGGTGCCGCGGTGCGCATGAATTCTCTTGGCCTCCCATGGCCGTGCGCGCACGCGGGCCGCGGCGCACCCCTCCTAGGGCCGCGACGCTCCACAGCGAACCCAGATTTCTACACCAGTTTTCTATCCTTTCTTCAAGCCAATTCCCACCAAAACCAAGCTAACAATCCTAGTTAATAACACCATCATTCCAGCTCAATTTCAACACCAAAACCCAACAGAAATCCACTCCAAAATACAACTAGAACACCCAAAAACAGCCTAGATTCTACCCACATGCAAAGCTTGAAAACACAGCTGAAACTTGAATATAAATTCCATGGAAAAGCTTACCTCTTGCTGAATTTAAACCCTTGATGTTGAACCTTAATCCTCAAGCCTTAAGCTTCTAAGTTAACACAGCTGAATCCCTTGCTTATGCTAGCTTGCACCAAGAATTCCCTTTGAGTTTCTTCTTGAGTTTTTCCTTAGAGAGTGAGAGAGAAAGAAAGCAAAAGCTATCTTTAGTTCTAGGAAAGTGTGGGTCTGTTTCCCAAGGTTTCTACACAGGTTCCCCTTTTTGTTTTATTTAACTTAAATCTAAAGGGTTACCTCAAGGCTCGGGGTACCAAAACGTCCCTGAGGGCAAAAATGGTAAATTCCCCAAATATTCCCGCCTAGACATTCTATCCTCAAATATATCTCCAAATATTTATTTCTATGTCCCGATAATCCCATAACTCATCTAATACCCGAATTACCCCTCGACTCACCCCGAGTCCGAATCTCAACCCCGTTGTGACCCTCTGGCTAACCGCTCCCTAGGACTGTCTTAGATCGTGCTGTACAGACATATCACACATAACAACATATATCTCATTTATCACATTTATGCCCCTAATATCCAGATGGGGCCCACATGCACATCTAACTCAATTAAACATGCATCATAATCATATATACACATAAATTCATATATAAGCATATTAAACCACTTATTACCCTCCAGGCACACTAATCAAGGCCCTAAGCCTGATTAGCAAATCCAGGTCGTTACAACTATCCCCTCCTTACAGAAATTTCATCCCCGAAATTACCTGAACAACTCGGGGTACCGCTTTCTCATCTCTGACTCAAGTTCCCACGTCGCCTACTCAACCTTGCTGTTTCTCCACAACACTTTCACTAAGGCGATGGTCTTGCTCCTCAAGACCTTATCTTTTCGGTCAAGAATCTGAATTGGCTTTTCTTCATAGGATAAATCCTGATCAAGTTCCAAGTTCTCAAAACTTAAGACATGTGCTGAATCTGACATATACTTCCGAAGCATAGATATATGGAACACGTCATGAACTCCCGACAAAGCTGGAGGCATCGCCAATCTGTAAGCTACCTCTCCAACTCGTTCCAGAATCTTAAAGGGGCCGACGAACCTGGGGCTCAACTTACCCCGAACACCAAACCGTTTCACACTCCTCATGGGTGAAACCCTAAGGAACACATGATCACCTACCTGAAACTCCACGCTCCTGCGTCTCAGGTCTGAATAACTATTCTGTCGACTCTAGGAGGCGAGCATACGCGCTCTAATCTTCTCAACTGCCTCATTGGTCCTCTGAACCATCTCAGGACCCAAATACCTTCTCTCACCTGTCTCATCCCAATGAATAGGTGATCGACATTTCCTTCCATAAAGCATCTCGTACGGAGCCACACCAATGGTCGCCTGATAACTGTTGTTGTACGAGAATTCGATCAAAGGAAGATACCTACTCCATGATCCCCCAAAGTCAAGCACACAGGCCCGCAGTAGGTCCTCCAATATCTGGATCGTTCTCTCAGACTGCCCATCCGTCTGAGGATGATAAGCGGTACTAAACCGTAACTGCGTGCCCATAGCCTTCTGCAAACTCTCCCAGAACTTGGAAGTGAAGGTGGGGTCTCTGTCCGAAACTATCGACCTCAGAGTCCCATGAAGTCGAACAATCTCCCTCACATACACCTCAGCGTACTGCTCCACAGTATAAGTTGTCTTAACAGGCAAAAAGTGGGCGGACTTGGTATACCTATCCACAATTACCCACACAGAGTCATGCTGTCCCACAGTTCTCAGTAAACCAACCACAAAATCCATAGTAATATCTTCCCACTTCCATTATGGGATCCCCAAAGGCTGCAACAACCCCGCTGGCCTCTGGTGCTCAGCCTTAACTTGCTGACAAGTTAAGCACTTAGCCACATAATCCACCACATCCCTCTTCATGCCCGACCACCAATATAAAACTTTCAAGTCCTGGTACATCTTCGTCGTACCCGGGTGCAAAGAATAGGGAGTGGTATGTGATTCATCCAAGATCTCCCGCCGGAGATCAGAATCCATCGGAACACAGATCCGACCCTTATACTTCAGTAATCCCATCTCTGAAAGGGAGAAGTCCTTTGTCGCTCCGACTAAAGCACTCTCCCTATGACCTCGCAACAGAGAATCCTTCTCCTGTGCTTCCTTGATTCTATCAAGGAGTGTAGACTGAAGAGTGATGTTGGCTAACTGTCCAACCACCAACTCTATACCCGCTCTGGTCATTTCCTCAGCTAACTTATTAGATATCTGCCTCGAGCTAAACAACTGTCCTGGGCCCTTCTGACTCAATGCATCTGCCACAACGTTAGCCTTCCCAGGATGGTAAAGGATATCACAGTCATAATCCTTAACCAACTCCAGCCACCGCCTCTGGCGCATATTCAAGTCCTTCTGGGTAAAGAAATACTTTAGGCTCTTATGGTCGGTGTATATCTCGCACTTCTCACCATAAAGATAATGCCTCCAAATCTTAAGTGCAAACACCACTGCTGCCAACTCTAGGTCATGTGTAGGATATCTCTGCTCATACTCCTTTAACTGTCTCGATGCATATGCTATCACCTTTCCAGCTTGCATCAACACACACCCCAAACCCTGCCTGGATGCATCACAGTAGACCACAAACTTTTCATTCTCTGTCGGCAAGCTAAGTACTGGCGCAGTAATCAACCGCCGCTTAAGTTCCTTAAAACTGTTCTCACATCTGTCCGTCCAGACATACCTGGTCTTCTTCTTTGTCAACTCTGTCAACGGCGTAGCTATTCTGGAGAACCCCTCAACAAATCGCCGATAGTACCCTACCAAACCCAGAAAGCTTCTCACCTCAGGAACATTGCTCGGTCTAGGCCAATCTCTGACCGCCTCAATCTTACTTGGGTCAACCAGAATCCCCTCCTTACTGAAAATGTGGCCCAGAAACGTAACTTGTGGCAACCAAAACTCACACTTACTGAACTTAGCATACAACTTATGCTCCCTCAATCGTTGTAGTACCAAACGCAGATGCCGCTCATGCTCCATCTCCGAATGCGAGTACACCAAGATATCATCAATGAATACGATCACAAACTTGTCCAAATAGTCCTTGAAAACCCTATTCATCATGTCCATAAAAGCTGCTGGGGCATTGGTTAATCCAAAGGACATAACCAGGAATTCATAGTGTCCATACCTCGTTCGGAAAGCGGTCTTTGGTATGTCCTCCTCTTTAATCCTTGTAGAGGTGATTTCCTACAATTGATTAGATGGGCACCAGCAACCTGCCAAGAACAAAGAGAAGAGAGACGAGAGTTCAATTGGGAGCACCGGTGGGGTGTCAGCCAAAGGGACTCCGACGCTTAAGTCAGTCGGGTTGTAATGAGAGCTAATAGAAAGCAATAAAATTAAGATATAAATAATCGAAATAATGATGGATGGAGGAGTCGTAAAATGGTCAGAGTGATGGTGGCGATGACGGAGGGGTCAAGCGTCAAGGTCAGGTCCAATCAGACTGACTAATTAGTCTTGCTTGACTGGATTGCTCAGAAATAGAGTAGCCTTCGTTTCAATTAGAGAGTAAAGAAAGTTCAGTGATTATCTCATGCCTTTTCTCAACATATGATGGTCTTATTTATTGTCCTCCTTCTCGTTCCGTCCTCCTCCGTCTTTCTGATTCGTTTGACTCGCTCCAAGTGGTTTCGTTTCGAGATTCTTGGCGAACGTGATGGGAGCTTTGACTGTTTCAAGGTCCCTGGCTGACTGAGTGTATCTGAATTCGGGTCCGGGTATGGTTTTGGGTATTTGGATGGTACTTTGTATATGCGAGCCTATTTTACATGGGCTTTGGGCCTTATTGGCTAGTTAGATAGCTTATTGGGCTGATTGACTTCTTGTTGGACTATTATTTATCAAGTATACAGATTTTGTCCACTACAGTTTGTCCCTCACTCTTTGGTATAGAATTCATTCTTTATCAAAGAGTAAAAAAGAAATTAATTCCATCAGAATTTATCCATCTTCCCAATAGTTAGAGAAAATTGTTAGAATATGCATTGACTCAATTTACCCCTTTCAGAAATTATTCACAGGGGTCTCGCTGACCGAAAGGTATACTCAATTTTACTTGCGGTCGAGTGATGCGTTCCTACGCATCCGGCCGAGTGATGGGCACCTACGCATCCGGCTGTCCGAGTGACCTGCGGATGCGCGCGGGCCTGGTTGGCCGATCGGCTGCTTGGGCCGACTGGCTGCTTACTTGCGGCCGAGTGATGCGCACCTACGCATCCGGTCAAGTGATGAGCACCTATGCATCCGGCTGTCCGAGTAGCCTGCGGATGCGTGCGGGCCTGGTTGGCCGACCGGCTGCTTGAGTCGACTGGCTGCTTACTTGCGGCCGAGTGATGCGCACCTACGCATCCGGTCATTCCGAGTGGCCTGCGGATGCGCGCGGGCCTGGTTAGCCGACCGACTGTTTGGGCCGACTGGATGCTTGGGCCGAATGGCCTTCTGGCCGAGTGGTCCACGGGGTGGCTCTGAGGCATGGCCGGCTGCTTGGCCAACTGAATGGGCTGCACGAGCCGAGTGCTTCATCGGGATGGCCGAGTGCTTTGCCGGGTTGGCCGAGTGCTCCTCCGGGATGGCTGAGTGCTTCGCCGGATTGGCCGAGTGGCCTACTCCATGTGAACCTTCATTTGTCTTTGAGACTTTGAGTGTTCCCCTAGAGGAAGTAAAAATCCCCTTTTTTGATAGGGCCACCTGATGGATGACACTTGGCACTCATCTGGTGGATTTGTGTGCCTATATAAGGGCAGTTTGTTTTTACCCTTGCATTCATTGAGGAAGGCTTGGAGAGGAGGTGCAAGGTGTGGAGTAGAAGAGCTTTTCAAGAGGTAATTTTTCTCTTCTTTTTTCCTTTGAATGTTCTTATGGATGTTCTTCGTGTTATTCGTGCTAGGTTAGGTAATTCAACTGTTAATTTTGTTTGATTCTGTAGATTTTCCGTTTGTATTTGATCTGTTTGCAATGGTGGCAATTTGAATTTTTGTTGTTTATTCATTTTGGGTTTGTTTATGTCTGATTCATGTGTTCTGATTCCTTGAGCCGAGTGGTCTGTCTGACTGATTAGTAAAGACTCATAGGCTGACTTCTGTCTAACTGAATACTTTGTAATTTTATTTGGTATAATAGTCTGTTTTGCCATGTTTTATCTTATGTATTTGATGTTAAGTCCGTTTGACTGATTGATGAGTCCTCCTCCAGTGTCTCTTAATTGCGTGTCTATCTAAATGTTCTTCATGTCTTTTTTGTGTTCCTTAAGGCTTAGCTGTTGTTTTGCTTTAGGTGATCAGCTCATTATGTCTACAAGTAGGTGTGATAGTCATGCTGATTCAGTCATTCGACTGTCTTGTTCATTTAGTGAAGAAGATTTTAGTTCTCTCTTTCAAAGTTCTGCTGAGATGGTTGATTGCAACCGAATTACAGTAGTAGAATCGGGGGGTCGTCCTTTAGATGATGTTGCTGGAAGGGGAATAGATTCTAACGAACCTATTGATGGTGGTATGCCGGGTTTTGGCAGTATGCTTAGTTCCAATCCTAGGTCTTCGATATGTTTAGGTGAGTTGCCCTATCTTCGTCGTCATTATGAGATTCCTGATACCATCAGTCTGCATGCTCCTGCTAAGGCAGAGCAGCCTGACTGGCACTTACCTGGTTGGGTGTGTCTGTATGAACTTCCCTTCAAGGAAGGGTTTCGGTTTCCTATCCCCCAATTAGTGGTTGAGTTGTGCGAATACCACGAGATTTCGCCCGGACAACTAATGCCAAATTCATGGCGGATTTTGATGTCTCTCGAAGTCCTCTGTGAAAGGCACAACATAACACTTGGGGTGGCTGACTTGTTGAGAGCTTACTATTTGAAGGCACATCTATATGACAAGGGTAGGTACCAGTTAACGGCCAGGGGGAAGGACCCTCCTCTAATTATTAGTTTGAAGAGTGGAGATAAGAGGTGGAAGGACCGTTACTTCTTCATCCCTTTCGTCTCGTTGGGGTTGCCTGCTGATAGTAGGATACTTTGTTCATGGTCTCCTGCATGTGAGTCTTTAATGCTTGCCTACTAATCCGTTTCTTTGCATGTACTTGTTGTTGCTTCTATTTTAATGTATTTATTTATTATTTTATCTTGTGTACTGATGCTTCTATTATCTTGCAGGTAGGCTTCGAGTTGAGTACCTTTGGGATTCGAGGGAGTCTTCTGGTCGGCTTAAGAGTATTCTTTCTATTCCTGAGGAGGAGCATGAGTGGAGTGATTTGTTGTCTGAATCAAGTCTCCGTCAGAGTTCTTTGTGGCGCTCTGTTGAACAACTCCCTGAAGGTATTCCTCTTCTACAGAGTCCTGATAATCCTCGTATTGTGTTTATTAAGAGAAGTTTAGAAGTCTTGGGATATACTCCCAATTTGTTGACTGAATTGATGACAAGTGAGCGGTTGTTTGCAGACGTAGCTATGTCCCGACCCTTTACACTTCCTCTAACCAGTTCCAATGCCTTGGAACGTTTACGTCAAGCAAAGAAATCGTCCGTTGGGAGCTCAGAAGTCGATAGAGAGGTTGTCGTGCCTCCTGCTGATCCTCCTGTTTTGACGCGGAGTCAGATGAGAAAAAAGAAGAAGGCTGTGCAGGATGATTCTTCCGACCCATGTAGCGACACCGTTGCCCTTTCGTTCCCCTCCAATGCTGCTGCTTATAGTGAGATTGGGCCTCACTTAGGAGAGATTGATAAGCTGTTGTGGCCCGAAGATGATCACAGAATGGAGCAAGTTGGTACGGATGGGTCAATTGATACCACTGTTTCCCATTTGTTCCAGGTACGAAGATTTCATTTAGTTTTGTTTGTGCCGACTAGCTAATTTCTTGTGTTGTCTTACATTTTTTTTTATGTGTCAGGGTTTGCAAGGGGTCATTTGGCTGAAGAAGAAAATCAAGTCCTTAATGGCAACTCTGAAGGAAGTAAGGAGTCAAAGAAATGATCTTCGGGGTGAAGTTGGTCGGCTGAAAGATTCCAAGAAGGAGTCTGATCAACTTATAGCTGACTTAAAGACTTAACTAGAATCCAAGGAAGCTGATGTCGAGAAGCTGAGAGTGACTCTTGGTCAAGTTGATGTTTTGAAAGCTGAGGTTGCTTCGTTGGAGAATCGGATGTTAGCATTGGGTTGCAGGCTGAGATCCAATGCCGTGGCGTAATGGCTAGTGAGTTTTGGGATGGTAAGGCTGATAGTTGGGATGTTCCTAAATACATAGCTGATCTTGAGGAATTGGAGAAGATGAGAGCTGAAGAGACAACCCGGGCCGAAGAGTTAGTCACTTCTTTTGGCATCATGACTACTAATGATCTGGTTGTGGATGACTGATTCCTCTTCTATTCGTGTTCACTGTCGTGGGATGACTGAGTTTGTCTCGCCTTTTCTAGTTGTTGTATGAACTTTTTCTTATGTAGTATTGTATCCTGATCTAACTGGCCTAGTTTTGTTGTATTCTGGCTGGTTGTAGCTTGTGTTAGTTGTTATATGAACTTTTTCTTATGTAGTTTTGTATCGAATGCCGGTTGGCTGAATGACATATGGAGTATTAGTGTCTTATTCCCCCAATCTAAGTATGAAGTTACTTAGTCAATTTATACTTAGATTTGTTATTGAACTGTTCGTAGTATATGTGAAGAAAAAAAATGGTTGTGATAGGGGGCTGCGCTCCGTGGAGCTGCCTACATACCCTTTGCAGGGATCAAGCCCAAATGTAGTTCTGACACTTCCTGCATTACAGTGTCAGTATGTTGCTCGAATGAAGATCTTGTGAGATTACTGATGAAAGAAAATGAAAGTAGACTAGGTTAAGTTAAGAGTGATACAATCTCAAGTGGATAGCATTCCAGCTGTTGTTGATATCGCGTCCCTCCTTTGTTTGTAGCTTGTATGATCCATATCCGACTACCTTGTGATGAGGTAGGGACCTTCCCATGTCGGGGCGAGCTTACCTGCTCCAGCTTCCCTAGTGTTCTGGAAGACTCTTCGTAAAACCCAATCTCCTACTTTGAATGTCCGAGTGCGGATGTTCTTGTTGTAATGTCTGGCTATGCTCTGTTGATAGGCCGAGACTCTTAAGAGTGCTTTGTCCCTTCTTTCGTCGATGGTGTCGAGTTCATGGCACATGTTTTCCCAATTTTCTTCGTCTGTAGTCAGCTTATATCTGGCTGTCGAAACTTCGCTCTCAGTAGGGATGACTGCCTCCATCCCGTAAGCTAATGAGAATGGTGTCTCCCCTGTCGCAGTCCTGGTTGTGGTTCGATAGGACCATAGGACTCCCGGCAACTCGTCAGCCCATCTTCCCTTAGCTTTTTCAAGGCGCTTCTTGATGTTGTTCATGATGGTCTTGTTGGATGACTCTGCTTGTCCATTTGCTTGGGGATACCTTGGTGTGGAGAAGCTGAGCTTGATGTTCCAGAATTTGCAGAAGTCTTGGAAGTCGAAACTGATGAATTGAGAGCCATTGTCTGTCACAATTTCTTTTGGTACTCCGTACCTACAGATCACATTCTTCCAAATGAAACCCTTTACTTCTTTGTCTCGGACTTGGTGGAATAAGTCTGCTTCGATCCACTTGCTGAAGTAGTCGGTCACTGCAAGCATGTACATTTTCTGTCCTGGTGCGGTTGGAAGCTTGCCTACTATATCCATCCCCCATTTCATGAATGGCCAAGGGGATGTGATTGAGATGAGACGCTCCGGAGGTTGGTGGGATATCTGAGCGAACCGTTGGCATTTGTCGCATCGTCTTGCATAGTCAGAGGAATCAACTTGCATGGTTGGCCAGTAGTAGCCTTGTGTTAGGGCACGGTGCGCCAAGCTTCGTCCTCCAGAGTGGTTGCCGCACTCTCCTTCATGCAACTCAGCCAGTACGTATTTGGCCTCTGCAGGGTTAATGCATTTCAAATATGGACCAGAAAATGAACATTTATAGAGTTTACCTTGTATAATAGTGAAGCGGGCTGACTGAGCCTTGACCCGACGTGCTTCGTTCTTATCTTCGGGAAGTATGTCCTGTTCTAAGTACTAAACTATTGGAGTCATCCATGTTCGGTTGTTGGAGATGTCATTAACTTGCTCTTCTTCATCTTTCCAGACAGCTGGCCATTGGAGATATACTACAGGTATTGTCTTAGGGTCGGTTGTCTGGATGGAGGATCCAAGGTTTGCTAATGCATCTGCATGACTGTTCTCCCCTCTTGGTACTTGGTTGATAGTGAACTCGTCGAAGACTGACTGCAACTCTTTAGTCTTGTTGAGGTAGGCTATCATTTTGTTATCCCGGGCCTGATAGCTACCTTGCATTTGGTTGACTACCAATTGAGAATCACTGAAGACCACGATCTTTTTTACTCCCATGTCTTTGGCTAGTCCGAGTCCTGCTATCATTGCTTTGTATTCAGCTTCATTGTTGGTAGCTTTGAACCCGCATCGGACTGCTTGTTCGATTACGTCACCTTGGGGTGAAGTCAGGACGAGTCCGAGTCCACTTCCTCTGGTGTTACTTGAGCCGTCTACTTGCAACTTCCAGATTCCGACTGACTGTCCCTCGGTCAGACAACAAAGTTCTTTTTCTGCCTGCACATGCATGTTACGTGTAAAATCTGCAATGAAGTCAGCTAATACCTGAGATTTGAGGGAAGTTCGTGGCTTGTATGTTACTTCGTACTCGCTGAGCTCTACCGCCCACTTGGTCAGTCTGCCTGACAGTTCTGGTTTATGGAGGATTGTTTTGAGTGGGAAGGTGGTCAAGACCGTTATTGGATGGCACTGGAAGTATGGGCGTAGCTTCCTTGCTGCGTGGATGAGTGCTAGTGCAAGCTTCTCCAGCTAGCTATATCGGGTTTCTGCATTAAGCAAAGCTTTGCTTACATAGTAGACTGGAGACTGCTTGCCTTCCTCTTCCCGGACTAGGACTGCGCTAACTGCCGTCTCGGATACTGCTAGATAGATGAATAATGTCTCATTGTCTTTTGGCTTTGAGAGGAGAGGCGGGCTGGTCAGGTACTATTTTAGCTGGCCCAGTGCCTCTTCACATTCAGCTGTCCACTCGAAGGTTTTTGATTTCCTTAGTGTGTTGAAGAAGAGGTGACATCGTTCTGAAGACTTTGAGATGAATCGGCTGAGTGCTGCAATGCGTCCAGTTAGTTTCTGTACGTCTTTTATGCACATTGGGGAAGGAATCCTTTGGATTGACTCTATCTGTGCTGGGTTGGCCTCGATTCCCCTTTGGGTTACTAGGTACCCAAGGAACTTTCCTGCAGTCACACCAAAAGAACATTTAGTTGGATTCAATTTCATATTATATTTCCTGAGAATGTCAAAAGATTGTTTTAAATGGCTGATATGGTCCTTTGCAATGAGGGATTTGACGAGCATGTCGTCAATGTAGACTTCCATCGTCTTCCCCAGTAATCCGGCAAACATCTTGTTGACTAGTCTCTGATATGTTGCTCCTGCGTTCTTCAATCCGAATGGCATGACCTTGTAGCAGAATATGCCTAAGTTGGTCATGAAGGCTATCTTTTCCTGGTCGTCTGGATGCATCAGGATCTGGTTGTATCCTGAGTATGCGTCCATGAAGCTTAGGAGTTCATGACCGACTATGGCGTCTACTAGCATGTCTATGTGTGGTAATGGGGATGAGTCTTTTGGACACGCCTTGTTGAGGTCTGTGAAGTCAATGCAAACTCGCCATTTGCCATTCTTTTTTTTCACGATGACTACGTTAGCCAACCAGTCGGAATAATGCACCTCCCTCACGAACCCATTATCAATAAGCTTTTGAACTTCTTCGTTAATGGCTTTGTTCCTTTCAGGGGCAAATTTTCTTCTTTTTTGCTTCCTTGGTGGGTAGTCTGGATCAACCTGCAATTTATGGACAATTATTTCGGGGTCAATTCCAGTCATGTCCGCATGGGACCAAGCAAAACAATCATAATGGGTAGATAAAAAATCAATGAGTTTAGTTCTGATGTCAGGATCCAATCATGATCCGATTTGGACTTTGTGATCTGGAAAGTCCAGATGTATCTGGACTTCGTCCAACTCCTCCATGTCTGGTTGGTTCATCTGGGAGTCAGTCAGTCTGTCTTCCTGTAATTGCTATAACTGAGCGGGTTTGGCCTTCATGGTAGTCTGGTAACACGCTCTCGAATCTTTCTGTTGGCCTTTAATTTCTTTTACTCCCCACTTAGTTGGGAACCTTAGGACTTGGTGGTATGTTGAAGGGACTGCCTCCATTTCATGTATCCATGGTCGACCCAGTATCACGTTGTAAGCAGACGGAGAGTCTACTACCAGGAATCTTGTGCATAGATTGACTCCTTCGGCATAGACAGGTAGCTCAATCTCTCCTAGTGTATTCTTTTGTTCTCCACTAAAACTGATGAGGATTGTAGTCTTCTTTATAATCTTTGATTCATCTATCCCCATTTCCCTGAGAGCACTTAAAAAATAAAATGTTAGCTGAACTACCATTATCAATAAGTATACGTTTAGTAAGACAATTAGCAATGTAAAGTGCAATGACAAGAGCATCATGATGTGGGTTGAGGAGTCTGGTTGACTCTGTTGTTGAGAAACTGATGGTTTGAGCTGGTAGGTTGATGGTATTCTTCTCTGTCTCGCTGGACTCTCCTTTGACCCAGTTGGTCTGCCTGGCATGTCTTTTGGCTGCTGAATGGGTGACTCCGCTTACCTCAGAGCCACCAGTTATTACGTTCACCGTCCGTTCATGAGTAGGTGGCTTCGGCGGGGTTACTTCTCTTCGGACGACTGACCTGTCTGCCTCCTGCTGGAATGTTCTTTTGCCTTTGTCTGTAAGTAAGTCAGTCAGGTGACCACGTTTTAACAGGTTGGATACTTCGAGTTTTAAGGCAATGCACTCATCCGTTCGGTGACCGTGGTCATTGTGGAATTCACACCATTTTGCTTTGTCTCGTTGGTTAGACGGAGTCCTCATCCTTTCTGGCCATTTCACTTTGTCTCCGAGTCCTTTCAGTACGCCAACGACTTCGACTGGTGAAATTGAGAGATTGTATTCTGGTATCTTTGGTCCATCTCGCAGACGTGTCTCGGACGACCGGTTGTACTCCCTCCTTCTGTTCTCTGATCTGTTGGGATATAGGTATGGCTCGGATCATCTATCACTCTGCCGTCTGCCTGCCCTTGAGTCTCTTCGAGTGTCTTTCCTCGGAGAAGAGTGATAATAGTTAGCTTCATCCTCCTCCCACTTGATCTGTGCCTAGGCTTTGGCGAGAACGTCTTCCATCGTCTTGCAAGGGTACTTGGTAAGTTCTTTGTATAGGTCTGAGTCGTACCGGAGTCCCTTGCGGAAGGCTGAGATGGCTGTGTCCTGATTACAATGGGTTATAGAAACCTTTTCTTTGTTGAAGCGGCCTACGTACTCTCGTAAAGGCTCACCCCGTCGTTGAACTATGATGTAGAGGTCTTCTGCAGACTTTTCAAGTTTCCTGCTACTAGCAAACTGCTCAACAAAAGTGTCAGTCAATTGTGCAAAAGTAGAAATAGAATTATTAGGTAAATTAGTATACCACTGGAGGGCTGGTCCAATCAGACTAGAACCAAACCCCTTACACATGCATGCTTCCCTCATATCGCGTGGGATGGCAACGGTGAACATCCTCTGCCTATACTGTGCGATGTGATCATCCGGGTCAGACGTCCCGTCAAACATCTTCATATTTGGGAAGTTGAACTTCTTTGGCATTTCCACTAGTGCAATGTCGTCTACGAATGGAGAGTCTGCATAACAGCTTGCTGCACTCTTCTTAATCGGAGCCGGCATCCCAGGAATCCGTTGAATGAGCGCCTCCATCTCAGCTAACTTTCGAGCCAACTCAGGATCTTGGATTGGAAATGAGCTTGTGGTTGCTTGGCGGATTGGCTCGCTCATGACTGGGTGATTTAATCCGATTGCCTACTGCTCAGGTATATTCTGACCAGCTCCAATGATGATCTGGCTGGCTCCAATGGTAGGCTGACTAGCACTTGGAACCTGCTGCTGTCCGGGTCCAGTGGCTGGCTGACTGGCTCCTGGGATATGTTGCTGTCCGGGTCCAGTGGCTGGCTGACTGGCTCCTAGAATCTGTTGCTGTTCGGGTCCAGTGGCTGGCTGACTGGCTCCCGAGATCTGCTGTGATCCGGGTGCAGATGAATGTCCATGTTCAGTCATGGTTACCTGTTCGCCTGTATTGACAACATAATTTTGAATGTTAGACATGGTGGGTGGAGTTTGATAATTCCTTACCGAGGGTGATGGAACTGTCTGATTCGGTCCATCACTGTTAAAGATAGGAGTGAGGTCTCCCAGAGGTTGCATAGGTCTGACTTGGCCTCGGAAGCGAGATGGCTGAGCCTCGGTGGCTTGAGAGGACATGGCCTCCACTCGTATGAGCAGGTCAGCATTCTCAGCTTCGAGCCTCCTCATTTTCTCGCATTCTTCATTCATCTGGGCAGTAAGAGCAGCGAGTTGAGCAGACAGATCGGGTGTCTCAGTCACGTCTGACATGGCTCTCAAGTGAACTTCTTGATCTCTTTGTCGATCGTCTGATTGCTAGGGCCCCACGGTGGGCGCCAAATTGTAGAGGTGATTTCCTACAATTGATTAGATGGGCACCAGCAACCTGCCAAGAACAAAGAGAAGAGAGACGAGAGTTCAATTGGGAGCACCGGTGGGGTGTCAGCCAAAGGGACTCCGACGCTCAAGTCAGTCAGGTTGTAATGAGAGCTAATAGAAAGCAATAAAATTAAGATATAAATAATCGAAATAATGATGGATGGAGGAGTCGTAAAATGGTCAGAGTGACGGTGGCGATGACGGAGGGGTCAAGCGACAAGGTCAGGTCCAATCAGACTGACTAATTAGTCTTGCTTGACTGGATTGCTCAGAAATAGAGTAGCCTTCGTTTCAATTAGAGAGTAAAGAAAGTTCAGTGATTATCTCATGCCTTTTCTCAACATCTGATGGTCTTATTTATTGTCCTCCTTCTCGTTCCGTCCTCCTCCGTCTTTCTGATACGTTTGACTCGCTCCAAGTGGTTTCGTTCCGAGATTCTTGGCGAACGTGATGGGAGCCTTGACTGTTTCAAGGTCCCTGGCTGACTGAGTGTATCCGAATTCGAGTCCGGGTATGGTTTTGGGTATTTGGATGTTACTTTGTATATGCGAGCCTATTTTACATGGGCTTTGGGCCTTATTGGCTAGTTAGATAGCTTATTGGGCTGACTGACTGCTTGTTGGACTATTATTTATCAAGTATACAGATTTTGTCCACTACAATCCTTAATTGATGGTATCCTGATCGGAGATCTATCTTGGAAAACACTGTTCTTCCTTGTAGCTGATCAAACAAATCATCAATCCTAGGCAATGGATACTTATTCTTAATGGTTAACTTGTTCAGCTCTCTGCAGTCAATAGACATTCTGAGGGAACCATCCTTCTTCTTAACGAACAACACTGGAGCACCCCACGGCGAGAAACTCGGTCTAATGAACCCCAAATCAAGTAACTCCTACAACTGAATCTTCAACTCTTTTAATTCTGCCGGGGCCATTCTATAAGGTGTCCTAGATACTAGCTTCGCTCCTGGTATCAATTCTATAACAAAGTCAATCTCCCTCTGAGGCGGCAACCCTGGCAAGTCCGCTGGAAACAACTCCGGAAACTCACACACCACCCTTGTCTCACCCGGTCCAACCGACACCACCCTAGAAGTATCCACAACGCTTGCCAGGAATCCTATGCAACCTTCCTGCATCAGGTCCCTAGCCTGTAAGGCTGAAATCATTGGTACACGCGGTACACCAACTGTCCCCACAAACACAAAGGGTACCTCCCCTTCTGGTTCAAAAGTCACCATTCTGCGCCTGCAGTCTATCGTTGCCCCATACTTGGATAACCAGTCCATCCCCAGGATCATGTCAAAATCATTCATCTCTAGCTCAATCAAATCAACAAACAATTCCCTACCATCTACCTCCACTGGCAATGCCCTAATCCACTTCCTAGAGACTACCAATTCTCCTGTTGGTAACAAAGTCTGAAATCCCCTAGCATACACACCACTAGGTCTACAAAGCTGATCTATCACCCTAGCAGATACAAATGAACGGGTAGCCCCTGAATCAAACAATGCAGTATACAAAGAACTAGCGCTAGAGATCTGACCTGTCACCACTGAGGGGCTAGCCTCCACCTCAGTCTGTGTCAAAGTGAATACCCTGGCAGGAGCAAGACTGTCACTCTGCTTCTGCTCCTCCTTCTTAACTTGAGGGCAATCCCTCTTCAAATGGTTGGCACTCCCACAAGCAAAGCAGGCTCTGATCCTGCACTCACCCTGGTGTCAACGCCTGCACCGTGGACACATAGGGAAACTCCTCCAATTATCACCGCCACCCTGTCGGCCAGTGGTAGCACCTCGCACTCTCCTATCAGAACCAGGAGGAGTAAATGAATCTGGAACTCTTCTTTTCTGCTCACTGGGCCCACTGCCCCGATTGAACCCAACAAAAGGAGGCACC
Source organism: Humulus lupulus (assembly GCF_963169125.1). NCBI lineage: Eukaryota > Viridiplantae > Streptophyta > Magnoliopsida > Rosales > Cannabaceae > Humulus > Humulus lupulus. The sequence goes on along the minus strand of NC_084801.1, from coordinate 141,439,129 downwards.
GTCCTCCTGGCATCGCGCCTAACAGTGCTGTCCTTCCATATCTGATCCTCAGCCCTCTCTACAGTAAGGGCCTTATCCACCGCTTGGCCATAAGTGGTAGTCGCCAGATCCAAGGTAATATTCACATCGCGGGCAATCATAACGTTCAACCCCCGCACGAACCTATCCCTCCTGGCCGCATCTGTCGGCACTAGATCTAGCGCAAACTTCGCCAATCTATCAAACTTTATAGCATACTCTGTTACTGTCGATCGATTCTGAGTCAGGTTGATAAACTCATCAACCTTCGCAACTCGTACTGCCACACTGTAGTATTTCTCATTGAAGACACCCTTAAATTCCTCCCATGTCATGACTGCGACATTTCTCCGCTGACTTACCACGTCCCAAGATCAAGGAAATCAGGTTCGTCCACTGCTCCGCCAGCAGTGGGTCCGAACCACCCTCAAAGGTAGGAGGTTGCTGCTTCCTGAATCTTTCATACAAAGGTTCCAACCTATTCTCCAAAGTGGACTGTACAGGCACTGGCACTGCAGCCTGCTGCATTGGCAACCCAGTAACCTGAGGCGAGGCTTGCTGCCTCATCTGTCGTAGCTCTACCTCTGTTCTCTGCAGTCTGGCCTCCATTTCGGCCAATATCTGTTGCCAGTTCTATGGGGCAGGTGGAGGGTCCTGACCCTGATTGTCATCCTCGGCCCTACTGCCGCGGAGTCTAGCTGATTGACGAGGCATCTCAACAAATATGCCTGCAACCAACGACGCCGCTCATTAGGCATGATAACGACATCCAAAACCACCTCCCAGGCACATCAGTAATCCACACAAAACAACTCATATAACATATAACACACAACGGCCCATGTCCTAACATCATGCATATGTTAACTAATTCATCATGCTCTATACAAAATAAACAGGCATAGAGGCCATTTAAACACATATTCAACCATACCAACCAATCTTACCAACCAACCCTGAGTTAAGCCTGTCACTGACTGCGTGTGTACATGTTCGGTCAATCTCCAGAACCAATAACCTTGGCTCGCTATGATACCAAGTTGTAACACCCTACTACCTTAGAGCCGTTACTAGGTGAGTTTAAAATCGTGCTTTCAACTCGCTAATCGAGGTTTTAAGTCAAACCGCGTAACTAAGCCATAATTAAAAGAAAAACATTAGAGAAAGTAGTTTTTATAGCAAATCATAAAAGTTTACACCTGGGATTCCAAAACATAGTTTAGAAAATATTTACAACACAAAACTGATCAGAGTCGACTAATCGACAAAATCTAAGTTCATTTACAAGCGTCTCCCAAATTCCCCTAGCTGTGGCAGCCAGGCTGGCTGGACATGTACACGCCACTTCACGCCAGCTGTACTCATGGTTGGTTGATCTTCTCTTTACCCTTACCTGCACCACAGAGCATCTGTGAGCCGAAGCCCAGCAAGAAAACCCATAACAGATAACATATGTAATACACAAGTCAAACATATAATCAGGCCACCAATGGCTAAACACATACGGCCTAGCCGTCCCAGGCGTTTACCAAGCCCTGGGTTCGCGGACCACGCCGCAAGGATATCCCAGGTATCCTGTTAGGGACTCGCCCTGGCAACTCGCACCCCATGTGCTCAACGCCGCTCCCGGCCTTTTGCCGTTCTTGGCCTTGCACTCAACGTGCCTGATGTCATTCCCGGCCCCACGCCGTTCCCGGTCTACACTGTTCCCAGCTCTTGCCAATCACACACATAATACCATACACGATATAATAACAAATACAGAATTCAAGCATAAACAGATAAAGAGCTATGCTCTGCAATTCTAGCATATAGGGCTCGGCGCTGCATATTATTTCCATTCAACACATTGGGCTCAGCCCTGCACACAAGCTCTATGGAAACAAGGGTTTTCTTACCTGAGTGCCGAGCATTCTGAGCACCGATGCCCCGAGCACAACCCTCTAATGCGAGCATCGCCGAAACCCTAGTCACAACACATTAATAATGTCCATCCATCAAATTCTAATCCACTAAATAACTTCGAGCCATAATCCTACCTCCGGAACCTTGAATTCTATCAATCCGGGTGATAGAATCCATCCCGAGCCTTACCCCTTAAGTTCCCGAGTCTAAAATACCTTAAAAACCCAAACTGACACTAAGGGCCGCGGCCCCACCCACTAGAGCTGCGGTTAGCCTCAAAACAGAGGCTAGCTCTCCACTGACCCCCACACGGGCCGCGGCGCGCCCACCAGGCACCGCGACGCGCATGAATTCTCCCGCGCGCGCACGCGGGCCGCGGCACACCCCTCCTAGGGCCGCGGCGCTCCACAGCGAACCCATATTTCTACACCAGTTTTCTATCCTTTCTTCAAGCCAATACCCACCAAGACCAAGCTAACAATCCTAGTTAATAACACCATCATTACAGCTCAATTTCAACACCAAAACCCAACAGAAATCCACTCCAAAATACAACTAGAACACCCAAAAACAGCCTAGATTCTACCCACATGCAAAGCTTGAAAACACAGCTGAAACTTGAATATAACTTCCATGGAAAAGCTTACCTCTTGCTGAATTTAAACCCTTGATGTTGAACCTTAATCCTCAAGCCTTAAGCTTCTAAGTTAACACAGCTGAATCCCTTGCTTATGCTAGCTTGCACCAAGAATTCCCTTTGAGTTTCTTCTTGAGTTTTGCCTTAGAGAGTGAGAGAAAGAAAGCAAAAGCTATCTTCAGTTCTAGGAAAGTGTGGGTCGGTTTCCCAAGGTTTCTACACAGTTTCCCCTTTTTGTTTTATTTAACTTAAATCTAAAGGGTTACCTCAAGGCTCGGGATACCAAAACGTCCCCGAGGGCAAAAATGGTAAATTCCCCAAATATTCCCGCCTAGACATTCTATCCTCAAATATATCTCCAAATATTTATTTCTATGTCCCGATAATCCCATAACTCATCTAATACCCGAATTACCCCTCAACTCGCCCCGAGTCCGAATCTTAACCCCATTGTGACCCTCTGGCTAACCGCTCCCCAGGACTGTCTCGGATCGTGCTGTACAGACATATCACACATATACAACATATATCTCATTTATCACATTTATGCCCCTAATATCCAGACGGGGCCCACATGCACATCTAACTCAATTAAACATGCATCATAATCATATATACACATAAATTCATATATAAGCATATTAAACCACTTATTGCCCTCCAATCACACTAATCAAGGCCCTAAGCCTGATTAGCAAATCCGGATCATTACAATACCTAAGATTTTAAAAAATAGTACTTAAATATCTAATCTTTTTTTTACAGCATAAATACTTTCTAAATACTTTCTGTCAACATGTCTTGACAACCTAGCTACCTGACGTTAAATTTTTTTGTTAAATGTCAAATAAGTACTTACATAATAATGTGTGATTGGTCCACATTTAATAATTTTAAAGAAATTCATTAAATTATTAAAAATTATTTAAAATGTAATAAAAAAATTAAAATTCATTTCTACATTAAATTTATTTAAAAAATTAAACTAGAAAAACTCAAATTTGACTTAAAAATTACTCAAAAAACAAATTAAAATATTTTTTCCCCTCCTCTTCCTGATCTTCTTCTTTCATTTGTTTGAAAAAAATTTGACGACATAAAAAAATTCAACCAGAACTTCCATTCTTTATTCCTCATCTACCCGATCTTCTTCTTCTCCTTCAACCTCAAGAGCCATCCCTAACCCAATCAAAACTCAAAATAAAATTACAAATCAAAATCCAAACTCATCACTCATCAATCATTAACCAAGAACATAATCCCACAAAGTTCTAGATGCACAGACGAACAAATTTCTCTTATTCGATCACACAGATCGTCGGAGCCTGCCTAGACATGCAAAGATCTCCGACCTTAGCACATTACCCCATTCCCAGTTCGGTTGAATAACCAATTGATTGCCTCGTCGTCGAAGACTTCCCCCCGCCAAACAAGCTCTGTTTAGAGGCCATTCCTTCCCAGCACACGCAAACCCTAACCCAGACCCCATCTCTTGCCTAGATTCGTTGAAAAAACTAGAGGGAAAGAGAAGCTTCCCCATAAAATCGTCTTCCTTAACCCAGATGGCGTCGAAGCAATTTGTAGCCATTGAAGTGGATCTCAGGCTAGAGCCATTGAAGCCATTGGGGAAGAAATAAAAAAAGAAAGAAAAGAAAAGAAAAGAGAAGAAGTATTAGGTAAGGAAGAGAGAGAATGAATGGAAAAAGAAAAAAATATTTAAGAGATCTGCCAATCTCAGATCTGTCCTCCTTTAGTCCTGCCCAGATCTCAGAACAGTGCCCCTTCCCGTTGTCCTCTGTTTTATGTCCCTGTGTGCTTTGTTCATCATTGAAATTGATGGGGAAAGTTGAAGAAGAAAAGGGGAAGAACGGTAGGTGTCGTGATCAAGAAGAGAAAGAAGGAAGTGGTAGGGAAGAGAGATAAGGAAAGGAAAAAAAGAAAAGAAAAGAAAATTGATTTTTTTATAATTTTTTTAATATTTTAGTTTTGAATTTAAAATTGTTTTTTATTTCTTAAATATTTTAAATGATTTTTTGAAGTAAAAATAATACACTTGGTCCAATCATATGCTGCCACATAAGTGTTGACCTTGCATTTTATGGTGATGTACCTATAGCTATTAAGAAAGTGTAACACAAGGTATAAATGACGCCAAAAAAAAGACTTGAGTATTTAAGTACTAAATGTGAAAAAACTTATATATTTTCGCAAATTACTCAAATAATTATAAAAAAGTAAACATAATTTTGGTTTCATGTCTTTGAACGAAATTTCAATTTGTAATCTTTGTTAGAAAATTATAAATAAATAATTTTAATAATTAGATTTTCTGAATTGTTTGTTTAAATTTATAAGGGTTTTTCCATAAATACATTATTATATTATATTTTTACGGTCCTTAATTTTTTTTCTTTCAAAATACGATTTTTAAAGTTTTATAATTACAAAAACACGGTGTAAAAGGCCCAACTAAACATCAACCTCATTGCAACACAGTGTACCAAAAGCAACTACAAATTAATTATACATCAATCCAAAATAAACTATAATAACAAAAAATCAACATAAAAAAACTTATAACTGCATTTTAAAATGTGTCAAATATATACTAAAAATATATCTCAGAACAATTAAAATTATACACAAAATAATTGAAAAATTAACTAGAAATCAATCCATTGCAATACAATGTCAAAAAAGCAACTACAAATTACATCAACATCAACCCACTGCATCAACCCAAAATAAATGAAAAAAAAACTACATTGAGAAAATAGGTCATCATGATGAGTTACATCTAAAGTGACTCATTGTGGTTCAAGGTATACCTAAAAGAAACTAAAAATATACTTAGCATATACCGAAAAATAAGCTAATGATATCATTATTTAAAACTCAACTAGACATCAACTAAAAAACAACCACACATCAACCCATTGCAATATGGTGTCAATAAAAAAAAATCTATAAAGCAACTACACATCGATCTAAAAATAACTAAAAGTCAACCAGGAAAAAATTATCAAAAAATACAAAGATTATTTTGAAATATATATATATACTCAATATATAAAAAAATAATTTACTCAATTAAAAATTAACTAGACATCAACTCAAAATATACTTAAAATCATTTTAGACAATAACAAAAAAGATTTATATATATATATATATATCCAAATAAATACACTAAAAGTACACTAATAAAATAACACTAATAATTTATCTAAAGTAAACTCAAATTAAACTAAATAAAATAACACTAAAGTATCTTAAAACAACTATACAAATATCATATGTGAATTCAATATACATATATGTTGACACATGCATGTAATTTTTACTTTATAACAAAATAATTTTTGAAATATCCAATTTTTTTCACTTGTCTCCCTATAACATAAACTTTGTTATTTTTTTAGCATTACGTGTCTCCCTTTAAGGTTCCAATGTGGGGAGAATATTTGATTTGTATAGATAATCATCAATAAAGTTGGGATATACTTTTCTATGCAACATGAAATTCTTATAAGTAATGATGTTTTGGAAGATCTTGTTTTCTTGGTCGTTCCGTTAGAAAGCTGAGAAACGCCAGTAAAATTATCAAGGATACATATATTTAATCATTTTAATCTTTTATTGTTTTGGAATTGAGTTTCTGCAGAATTTGTTTTCACTTTATATGGACCTGCTTAGCTTTTGCTGAGTTTCTCTGTTGTTACTTCAAGAAATGAGAGAAAATGAAATAAAATTTTGAAGTGCAAACTTTGTTGGTTGATAAGTTTAGATGTAAAACCAATGAAATTAGAGAAATGTTTATAAATTTTTTGATGTTATATAGATTGCAATTCTATAAATTATCATATACATTTAAAAGCTTATGTGTTATGTTGCTTAGTTTTACCGAGAACCTGGATTTTTTGTCTTCTTTTTCTTCTTAGTTATGAATTGGCGGAAGAGTGTGCAGATGATGATGATGCATATCCTACAATTTCAGAGTTGTGAATAATTGTTTTAGACGAGTTGAAATTGCATGATTCTTTTGTACATGTATGAAAGATTCCTCCTTGTGGTGCACCAACTAGCTCCAATGGGAGGCCTCCATTGGTTCATGTATGTACAGTATTCAAATACTCTGTTTAACTTCTAGAACACATAGATAGATTTAGAAAGTGTTTTACTACTTAACTAAAAAACTGTATTTTGTTTTTAAAAGTTAAAAATTGTTTTTTGAAAAAAAATTAGGATGTTTGGTGTTGTTTTCATAAAATAATTTTTAAAAACAAAGTTACAAAAATCAGAAAATTTGGAGAACAACAAAAAATTGTTAATTGTTGTTCTTAAATTATTTTTATTTATCTTTCTTTTTTTCTCACATCACTTTTTTAATTATTATTATCTAACATTATTTATTGTCACATTATTTTCTCTCTAATTAGTTTCTCTTTCTTCACTTTCTCTAACATCACTTTCTATCTCCTTGTTTTTTCTCTCATCACTTTCTATCTCCTTACATTTTCTCTTCACTTTCTCTTTCGCTATTTTCACTCTTCTCATTTTCTATCTTTTCATTTTCTCTTTTATCATTTTCTATCTCCTTATTTTCTGTTGCATCACTTATTATGTCATTATTTTCTCTTTCATCACTTACCATATCTTCACTTTCTCTCTCATCACTTAATATATCCTCATTTTCTCTCTCATCATTTTTTTCTCTTTCATCATTTTTTTCTCTCTCATCACCTTCTCTCTCATTTTTTCTTGGATCAATTTCTATTTCTTTAAATTTTCTCACTTACTATATCCTCACTTTCTTTCTCATCACTTAATATATCCTCATTTTCTCTCTCATCACTTTTTCTCTACTCACTTCTCTCTCTTCACTTTCTTTCTCATCACATTCTCTCTCATTTTTTCTTGGATCAATTTTTCTCTTTGTAAATATATTTGTTAATTTTTTATTTAAGATTTAAAAAAAAAATGGTTTTTATAAAACATTAACCAAACACCTCTTGTTTTTTGAAAACTACAAAAACTGTTTTTTGTTCTCATTTCTGAGAACACAACTTTGAAAACAAAAAACAGAAAACAATGCCAAACATGCCCAATATTTTTTGTTATTGATTTTATCAATATCATGTATCGTAATAAGTAGTATATTAAAATCAATCCCACAAAGACTTATCTTTAAGTTGTTAATTACCAAATACTATTTTTCTTTCAATCAAAATCAAATAATAATTCAAGAAAATAAAGTAAAGTAAATAAAGTTTCAAGATAATAACTCCAACACTAAACAAGAATTCTAGAGATTAAAATATCTATGTCATTAATTTCCTCCTATGTTCTTCCATAAGAATCTTTCATCATTTTTATGCCAGTGTTCTAATTGCTAGTCTAGGGTTTCTAAGTATTCACAAAGTTTTCCCGAATCACAAATGAATCTAACCAATAAATTAATTTTAATATTCCTATAAAGAATTTAAATCTATCAATAGCATTAAGTTTAGCCTTAATTTGACTACATAGGGTGATTAGGTTATTCCTATCCTAAACACAAATCAACATAAATATGTCAATCCTAAGTCATATTGATTGAGTCTAATTTATATTTTCTCACCCAAATTCCACCTAAAATACTAATTCAATTTCAAAGTTGATCACTATTTGAAAGCATTAACCTCAAATCAATCTAAACGATTAATATGAACATCAAAATAAACAATTAAAAGAACACTTATTTATAAACATAGGGTTTCATTAAAACTCTTAAAAAAGAATTTAGCTCATCATTTTAAAGAAAAATACCAAACAATAATAACAATTCATGGTTTTAAATTCAAAAGAACAAGATAAAATAAAAAATAAGAAGAAGAAAAAGATGAAATTAGGAGTGTTGATCCGTCTTCAATCTTCAAAATCGAATATTCTATTGTGTTTTTCTCTCAAAAAATTTGCTATCCACGTTCATATTTGATCTTGTATGATAACCCTAGTGAAAAATATGAATTCTCCCTTAAATGGGCTTTAAAAGATTATTTAAATAGGTTAGAGTTGCGACACTACAAGCCCCACGAAATCCATGAGGGCTCGCACGACTTGCTGTCCAAAGTATATTTTCTGATTTGTTTTTCCTCAGTAATACTTGCATAACTTTCTCATATGAGTTCCAAATGAGATGATTTAAAATTATTTAGAAAGAACTTCTATTTCACGAACTTTTCCCGTAAAATACATAGACCATAGTCGAAATTAGGGTTGAAGTTCTAACTTTGCGCAACACCTACCGAGTTAATACAAGACATGAATGTGAAATCCTAGATTATCCTTAAACTTCATATTTTTCATAAGTGTTTTCATTAAAAGTACCAAATTAACTATTAACAATAAAACTTAAAGAAATCAAACTTAGCAAAACCATAAACTCATGCAAATCCTTAAAAAAAGAAATAAAAATAACTCTATTTCATAGAGTTAACATTTTTCTTCAAGTTTGTTAGCTCCACCGAGATATTAGACTCAATAGCATAACAGAGAGAATCAATGTGAGCATGGGAAAGTGTTGGCGACGTTTTTGGTCTGGCATCTCGATGAGATCTTCTCCTGGAATGGTAGTCTTTCATAGATACCTCACTCGACTCGTCGGAGAACAAATTAGGATGAACAAACCATAAAATTGGAAATAAAAAACAAAAGTATAAAAATGTTTTAAAAAAATATATGTACGACCATATAAATGATTTTTTTTATATAATCAAGCATTTTATGTAAATATCCCTAATTTATATCTATTTAATTTTAATATGTAATACTAAATAAATAAAGCTTAATTAAAATTTAAAACAAATCCTACAATTTGTAAAGTTTAGCCAAGATTAAAATCTAAGTAAACATTAAGCTTAAATAAAAATACTTTATCATCTAAATTTAAATAAATATTAGCCAAACTCAGTACTTATATTCATATATGAAGAACATCAATTCCAAACAATGAAAAATAAGAAAAACAAATGTATTAAATTAGATCCAACATCAGCCAAGAACAACACCATAACACAAATCCACCGTCGTATGTGGATCTATCTCTGCCTAGCACAAGCTCTACTCTCCATTTAGCACCTTTGAACTAGCCTCGTCCCCAATCTCCAACTGCTTGTGCTTAGTCGCCAGTTTTCTCATACCCGACCCTAAACCCTTACCCCTAATGTCCACCAGTCCTAAATAAACCAAAACAAAATATACTTTAGCTCTAGGACGAGGTAAGGCAACGGGAGGCCCAACGATATGCAAGGACGAAGCCATGATTTACAATGAGTTGTGCTATTTAATTTTTTGAATAGGCTGGGTATAGGTTGATATTGGGTGGAGCACCTCGTTGCGAATGTTGCGAACGCCTGTCGCCATGGCTACTTCGAGTTCTTGTTGATTGGTTCCTCTTCAACTACTCCACCATTAACAACCATGGATACCATATCCATCAAGAGAGAAAGAGGGTGAGGTAGGAGAGATAGAGCGATTAGGATGAAGGAAAGATAGTGATTTTTTTTTTTTTTTTTTAATTAAGTTTTATTTTATTAATAAAAATAGTTTTCAATTAATTAATTATGTTTTATTTTGTTCAAAATATAATTTTTTTTTTGGTAAAATAATTAATATAAATTGAGAGTATTTTGGTTCAACCAAATTTAACTTAAGGGACCATTTTAATTTGGATTACAAAATAAAATTGACATTTTGAATTTATTTAAACAAATGGTCTAAATTGAATTTTTCGATCAAACACAGGGGATTAAAGTGGCATTTATCCTTATAAAAATATGACTATTAAAAGTAATATCAATTATTCCGATCTTTATACCAAAAAATCATATAATGTTTTTTCATTATACTATATCATTTTGGTTACTTTTAGTTACATTTTGTACTATTATAGTTATTTCTTAGTTACAAATTAAAATTTACTTATTGTTTTAGTTTTTTTTATGTATAATTTTTGTGTTGATCACTTATTAAAATGTAACATTATTTTATTCATGTAAGTTATTGTAAACTATTATTTTGGTTACTTTTTGTAACTTATTATGTTGATTATTTTTTAGTAACTTCAAGAACTAAAAGAAACTTTATGAGAACCAGGAGGAGAATAATACTTACAGATCTTCGTGAGCATCATCAACAACAACCACAATGAAGTTGATGATACTACAATTATCATAAATCCACATGTAGATTAATACATGTTCATTAGTTGAAAAGTAAAAATATCAGCTGACAAAGATTATGTATTAATTGATTTGCTTAGATGAAGACATTGAAGTTATTTTGTGCATCTAGATAGGGAAAAACAATCACGTTCAAAGTTGAAAAAAAAAATGGAAAACATACAAAAATATGTTCTTTAAACATCATTGATGGATATCATCCTCGAGCAACTAGCAATTTAATTGGTGATTGCATTAAAACAATTTATTAATCCCAAAAATGAAAGGTTTGAAATATTATGAGTCACATATCTGAAAAACTGAGAATGTTATAGTAATTTCAATGTAATTTGAGAAGATTCATATCATCAATAATAATTGAAATTATACTATTTTGGACTATGTGTTTTGTCTCATTATTTGTTTGGACTTTGTGTTTTGATAAATTACTTTTTAGACTTTGTGGATTATAAAATTGTTCAAATATACCTCTAAACCTGATTTTGGTCAAAGTTTTTTAAACTAAAATCACAAATAATTCACAAAACTAACAACTTAAAAAAAAACACACACAATTATTCTGCCTAACAACTATGTTGTTATATTTAATTTTTTGTTCCTCAAAATTGGATTTAGAGTATTATTTGAATTATTTTACAAAACACATGATTCAAAAAGTAATTTGTTAAAACACTGAGTCCAAACAAGTAATGAGACAAAACACAATATCTAAAATAATATAAACCCATAATAATTTAAACCGTCTAAAAACTACAATTAAAAAAAAAATACAATTTAATAATCTTTGAACTCTCATTAAATAATCATCAAAAAGCGAACCATACTTAATGTAACGCCCTACTTCCTTAGAGCCGTTACTAAGTGAGTTTTAAGACAAAACAGTGTGCAATGATCTCGCTAACCGATGTTTTGAAACGAAAGTGTGACTAATTAAAAGTTAAGGTTGTAACCTTTGAAAATGCGTTGTTTCAATAAAAACTTCTAGTAATAGACATTTGGGATCCCAAAATAAGGTTTGAAAACTATTTACATCTTGAAATAAGTTTACAGTTGATCAGTACTAAAATCATAGATTATTACAGCCATTTTCGAATAAACCCCCAACCAAAGCAGTCGGGCAGGCCAAACATGTACGCGTCGCTTCACGCTCTCCGTACTCATGGTTGGTTGACTCAGTCTTTGCCCTTACCTGCAACACGAAGCACCCGTGAGCCGAAGCCCAGCAAGAAAACTCATGCAGAACATAACATATGCAAATATACAGTTAATCATATCAGATAGTCCACAGATAAACAAGTCAACCATTAGACTAAGCAAACACGGCCATGCCGCCCCAGAAGCCTTACCGAAGCCTGGGGTATCGGTTCTCACCGTAAGGATAACACATGTATCCACCGGGCCCTGCCCTGACTATAGCATCCCATGTGCTAAGTGTTACTTCCGGCCCCGCTGCCGCACCCGGCCTACGCCGCTCTCGGCCCTTGCCGTTCATTTTATTATAATCACACATATAGTATAACACAACAACATTCAAACGAATATTAATTCATTTAAGTCTGCATCCTAACATGTGATGCAATATAGGGCCGTGCCCTGCAATCATCTCATCATGCAACATGCAACATAGGGCCGCGCCCCGCAATCATACTATGGGCCCATGCCCTATCCTACGGGTGTTATAGTTTTCTTACCTTTAGCTTTCAAACGAGTTAGTTACGGGCGATACTCCTTGAGCGCGATCCGATCCTCGAGCCCTAGCTTAACACCTAGTCACAACCATGAAGAAAGACACCATTAACAACCTTAAATGAGCTTCCAAGCCAAGTTCTAGTACTCGGAACGTTGAACTTCACCAAATATGGTAAAAGACTCAACCCCGAGCACCCTAGATTAAATTCCCAAGCCTAAAATCTCAAAATCCCAAAATCCCTTAAGCGTCGCGGCATAGGCCACCCATGCCGCGGCATGGCCCCCAAACAGAACCCCCAAAGGCTCAAAAACAGGTAAGGGCCGCGACATTGCTTGGGCCATGCCGCGGCCCGCCCTTCTTCTTCAGCATGTAACTTCTTCGAAGGGCCGCGACTCACCAAGAACCATGCCGCGGCCCGACCCTTCGAACCCAGAAAAAAACCACCATTTTACTCTCTAAACCTCACCTTAAACCATCCCAAACACATATCTCAACCCCAAAACATCATAACCCAACTCAATAACACAATCATACTCAAAATCCACCCATTTGATCTCAACTTAAGAGATCTAAACCCATAAACCAAAAACATAAACCAAAGCTTGAAAAAGCTTAAACCATGCTTCAAATTTCACAAATCAAAACATAAATCAAACTTAATTATGCATAAATTCCTTACCTTAAGTAGAGAATCCAACCCTAAGCTTCCTTCATCCCCTAAGTCTCCAATTTCAGCTCCTCCACTCATCTTCTTCTTCTTCATGCCCTAGCTTTTCCTTCTCCTTTTTCTTCTCTTCAATTTATCAAAGCATCAAATGACCAAGCCCCAAACCGTGTACCCCTTAATACCCAGCTGCCATATATCAAATTCCCAGCCAAATGACCATTTTACCCCTCCTTGCCTATCCTTTCCTAACTAAACCTCAAGGGCACTTAAGTCCTTTTACTTCTATTTCATTTATACCATTTTCTACCTAGAACTTGTTACTCTCAGCAGTAACTAATGGTTACCCAGGTTACTAAATCTCCAATAACCATTACCCGCTAAATCTCAACTTAGCCATAAAATTCCCAAGGTACCCCTAAGCTCCTCCCGAGCCGGGTATAGAAATCCCGTTGTGACTCTTAAGTTAATTTGCTCTCTCTAGGACCGTCTCGGCACGTGTATCACAATAATAACACCACACTCACGTGGTACAATTCACAGAATACATTTATCACATATCAATACAGCTGTGCCCAATCATGGCCAAAATTACAATTATGCCCTTCAAACACAATCAGGGCCTACATGCATACTAATACACATAGTCATGCATCTCAGATAAATAAATAGTCAAATAACATGCTTTAAATCATAACCATGCATTTAACTAATAAAATCACACATAAATCCCGACATGCCCTCCTGGCACACCAATCAAGGCCCTTAAACCTTATTAGTGATTTTGGGTCGTTACAACTATCCTCTCCTCATAAAAATTTCGTCCTCGAAATTTATCCAAACACATCAGTCAGTAAACCCGCGACTCTGACCATAATTTCCAAGGTCAACCGCCTTACTTTAGTTCCCAACAACACTCTTTCAGGCGTAAAAATCTTGCCCCACAAGATCTTGTCTAATATACATACTCTCAATATCCCCTCGTTTACACCGCAACCCTGCCGAAGCCTCAGGGTCTGCCTAGATTACAATGACCAATTCATTGCCTTATTCCTGATTCCAGAGATACTCAAAAGTCATCACCTCAACTAGGTGGGATCAGCTTGTAGGCCCCGCTGGCCTAACCCTTAGTACAACTTCAGAATTTTATGTCGAATTAAGAGTCAGAACTCTCCCTTCTTTCTCTGAACACCTTACAGATCCTCGTCTGTTATTACGCAGAGACGCAACTCTTTCTTCCCGGAACTTTATTTCCTCAAAACTTATCAATTTACCAGCTCTTTAGTCTTTCAAATAGGCAGACACCCCTGCCTTAAGAAGTTTCAACGACCTCTTTGGCTTTCCCTCTGAACTAAAGCCAAATCGTAGTATTCACTATCCTTCACCTCTTATCATGTCCTATGTCGTGTTACATTAACAAGACACCAGCAACTGCCACCACGACTAACTCATCAGGGATTACACTTCCCTTAATACCTCAAGTATTCGCCTACTCGGCGCTCAATTCTTTAAGATATCTGATAAACTTTCAGACTGCCAATTCACTTGCAATCAACTGATAATCCCAGATTCCCACTCTGTTCTTTTCGTTCACTAAATCCATTCCAAAACTTAAAATACTATAGGGTCTCAATTCGATGTCATCAAAGCTCCATCCTGAAACTAGTTCACTTGACCCAACTACATTAACTCCATCAACTGAGTTAGAACTTTTCATGTCCAAACACCTTACTCAAGGTCTAAAGTGGTCTATTCCCATGATACACTACCACATCACTTAACCCCTCAGGGTCCCAAGGAAAACACTAGATTCTGTCACCCGCTCGACCCTCCCGGTACGACGTACCCAAGGAGGTGGAATGATATCCATTCAGAATTCTCATTCAATCCCCAAATATAACTGGATCTTTCATCCACTCTGGTATCCTGACTTGTATCACCTCAGCAGGGTTCCTCCCTGCTTCAACCACAGTCTACTCTTTGGATTCTATAGCTCAGTGTCACTCACCAGCTAACCATTACCTACTAACGTTATGCCGAGCTCAGTCGTTGCCTTGTCCACTCCATTACAGTCTATGGCGTTATTCCTTGACTGACACACGCCTCACAGCTAGGAGTTCTGCCTCCAATTAAATTCCCCTTCGCTAATTCAAGGATTCCTAACACTGATCAGGTCCTTTATGCAATCACTCTTTACTCAACCAAAACACAGGCAAATTCCATCATCGTCCGTAACCAATCAAATCTTACCTTGTCTTCTGAATTTCTTTCTGATTCGACACCACTCAGTCCGTCTAACCTCAAGTTTTACTGTTCCTCTCATCTCTAATGTAGTTATCTCCGGAGGTGCTTATGCAGTAGATGACGCGCTTACCAACCCTGAGATGCTTTCTGTTCTTCAAACGTTCTTCATTAGCTTCTTTGTGACTTCAGATCAAATCTTCTCATACCTGTCCTTTCTTCTTGTAGCTCTAATCTGGGTACTCCTGACGACGCTCAAACTATCAATCCGTAGATTCTTACCTGAGACTCTGCCTTCTGGGTACAAACGTCTTTCGCATAGTCAATTGCTCACCATTTCCGTCTGGGAGTACTCCGCATGCACTGCTCGTGAGCTTGAAGGGACTTTCCCATACCGTTCATGCATCCTCTGCCTAAAGAACTTACCTGTGCTGCTGTAGCTTGAACCGTTCCAAAATCTTTGTTACCAACTCCTCACACCCTAGCCGGCGCAAACTAGACAATCCACGAAATGTCTCTATCCTTGGTTTCCAACTGGCAATAACCAGGTCATAGATCAACTCTTGGAGACATCGTCCTATCTTGTATCCAACATTGTACTTTTCGTTCTAACCCGACGATGCTAACAATCCCCGCAGTATAACACTCTGGCAAATCCAAGGTCAAATTCCTTCGATTGCTTCAATAGATTTTCTGTCAGCCATAACCGTCTTTTACGTCGTTCCTTATACCAATCCTATCTGTAGTCCGACTTTGAAGTACCCCCAAATCTTTCTTTACATACCCATATAATTTTCCCACTGGTCAACTCAGTTTCCATTCATTCTCACTAACATTCTCCAGATGATATCCTTTACAATCCATGGTTATTCCTTAACTGATTAACTTTCTCATTATGAGTTTCATAATCACTCGCTTCCCAATTCATCTGCCAAAAGTTTCTAATTCACTCTCAATAAGTATTACCATCCTTAGCCTCTCATATGGCACCCTTGAGGCAACACTCCATGTCTAACTCCCTCTCTGAACATTTTCAACACAGAGCTCTTCCAGTTCGCTACATGACCAAAGCATACACCAGCCAGTTTAATACTCATCCTCGAGGAATCCGCCTCGAACTTCGAATGTATCGATGCATTCTAGTTCTCCGTTCCCTCACCATTGGAAATCCATCCTAACATATCGAGTCATCCTATGTAGAAGTCATGCCTTCACCTGACCTCCTCTCAGGTGGCATCCTTTCACTCATGCATACCAATAACCTCCCTGGTTCCTATCGCCATCTTGATAACTAGCTTCTCACTCAGGCTTCTTTCCAAACTCCGATTAGGTACCCAAGCACTGTCTGGGGTCCTTTCACCTCAAAAGTGAGAATCCAACCTTGCTGCGTTCTATCAACAAAAGTACCATCTTATCAGCCAGACCTTTCCCCTTTTCTTGGCAATTCCAGAAGCCACAACCCTATCCGGGGTTCTTTTAACTTGATTATCACAAATCTATCTTTACTAATTCCATCAAAGGAAGCACTGCCCTTGCGGCTCCAGCACTCATGCTCTAAACATCAACCATTAGTTCCTCGAACAACACGACCCTCTCCGCCATCCACATACAGACGATAAGTCCTTACATCAGAGCGACCCAAATGCCCTGGACTATCCCAGAGTTCCATCCTTAAATGGATCGCCACCATTCCCGGATACATCCGTCAGTATAAATTCCCAAAATGAATTATCCAATTCACCAAATCCATTGTTCTACACTGTTGTTACTCTATCAGTCCAAACCAAACTTATAAGTCCACCAGCCTCCACAGTTCAAATCATGTCTTTATAACCTCTTCTATCACTCACCATTTGAGTTCTTTCCAACCCATTAAGCCAGTACCTCAGCCCGAGTACCAAATCCGGGCATCTCTCTGCCTCAACGTTTGACACAACCCTCTAATCAGGATATCTCATCCTCTTAGCCAAGGGCGGAACTAACTCTGCTCATCTATTGATAAATTCCTTGTCAACTCGTACCTTCCTCAACACTAGAGGATAACACCCCTTACGCCTTTCATATAATACCCTTATCTTTCCATACCTCACAGTAAACCAACACTGGTAACCTTACTGTTAAAACATCGAAATCAGCTATTTCCCCAGAGAAATCTGCTGTTCTTCTGTTCCATCTCAACTAATAAACTCCACAGCCAACTCACACACTAGTGACCCTCTGCTGCTACTTTCAGGGGATAACTGGAGATCTCAACTCCAACTTATATCTAAAAACCCCCTTTCAACACAATATCAGGTCCCCAAACCCTTCTAGGAACCAACACTCGAGTTCATCTGTCAAAACTGACCAAACTCCTGAACTCAGAGGTTCATACTCTGAACCAAACCACAACTAGATCCAAATATCCACAGATATCATGCACACACAAGCATATTTAGGCCAAATCCACAATGATATACATTTAGCTACCAGATTTTTTACCATCACCAAGTATATCCACACTCATCATGCTTCATACAAGCCAATAAACAGATACAACTTATGAATTTAATTCAGAAAATTAACCACATACACTCCATATCCGAACCATTATGCCAATATTCATCCATATGCATAATAATACTATTCAGCATGCATCAATCTCAACATGCAATAACCAAGGGCCCAGCCCAACAGCATCTCATGCATATGTCATTTTATTCCTCATGCTCCAAATAAATAAGCAGGCAAACAGGGCATTCAAACATATATTCAGACATGTCAATCAATCATACCAACCAACCCTGAGTCGAGCTTGTCACTGACAGCGAGCGTACATGTTCGGTCAATCTCCAGAACCAATAAACCTTGGCTCGCTCTGATACCAAGTTGTAACGCCCTACTTCCTTAGAGCCGTTACTAAGTGAGTTTTAAGACAAAACAGTGTGCAATGATCTCGCTAACCGAGGTTTTGAAACGAAAGTGTGACTAATTAAAAGTTAAGGCTGTAACCTTTGAAAATGCGTTGTTTCAATAAAAACTTCTAGTAATAGACATTTGGGATCCCAAAATAAGGTTTGAAAACTATTTACATCTTGAAATAAGTTTACAGTTGATCAGTACTAAAATCATAGATTATTACAGCCATTTTCGAATAAACCCCCAACCAAAGCAGTCGGGCAGGCCAAACATGTACGCGTCGCTTCACGCTCTCCGTACTCATGGTTGGTTGACTCAGTCTTTGCCCTTACCTGCAACACGAAGCACCCGTGAGCCGAAGCCCAGCAAGAAAACTCATGCAGAACATAACATATGCAAATATACAGTTAATCATATCAGATAGTCCACAGATAAACAAGTCAACCATTAGACTAAGAAAACACGGGCATGCCGCCCCAGAAGCCTTACCGAAGCCTGGGGTATCGGTTCTCACCGTAAGGATAACACATGTATCCACCGGGCCCTGCCCTGACTATAGCATCCCATGTGCTAAGTGTTACTTCCGGCCCCGCTGCCGCACCCGGCCTACGCCGCTCTCGGCCCTTGCCGTTCATTTTATTATAATCACACATATAGTATAACACAACAACATTCAAACGAATATTAATTCATTTAAGTCTGCATCCTAACATGTGATGCAATATAGGGCCGTGCCCTGCAATCATCTCATCATGCAACATGCAACATAGGGCCGCGCCCCGCAATCATACTATGGGCCCATGCCCTATCCTACGGGTGTTATAGTTTTCTTACCTTTAGCTTTCAAACGAGTTAGTTACAGGCGATTCTCCTTGAGCGCGATCCGATCCTCGAGCCCTAGCTTAACACCTAGTCACAACCATGAAGAAAGACACCATTAACAACCTTAAATGAGCTTCCAAGCCAAGTTCTAGTACTCGGAACGTTGAACTTCACCAAATATGGTAAAAGACTCAACCCCGAGCACCCTAGATTAAATTCCCAAGCCTAAAATCTCAAAATCCCAAAATCCCTTAAGCGTCGCGGCATAGGCCACCCATGCCGCGGCATGGCCCCCAAACAGAACCCCCAAAGGCTCAAAATCAGGTAAGGGCCGCGGCATTGCTTGGGCCATGCCGCGGCCCGCCCTTCTTCTTCAGCATGTAACTTCTTCGAAGGGTCGCGGGTCACCAAGAACCATGCCGCGGCCCGACCCTTCGAACCCAGAAAAAAACCACCATTTTACTCTCTAAACCTCACCTTAAACCATCCCAAACACATATCTCAACCCCAAAACATCATAACCCAACTCAATAACACAATCATACTCAAAATCCACCCATTTGATCTCAACTTAAGAGATCTAAACCCATAAACCAAAAACATAAACCAAAGCTTGAAAAAGCTTAAACCATGCTTCAAATTTCACAAATCAAAACATAAATCAAACTTAATTATGCATAAATTCCTTACCTTAAGTAGAGAATCCAACCCTAAGCTTCCTTCATCCCCTAAGTCTCCAATTTCAGCTCCTCCACTCATCTTCTTCTTCTTCATGCCCTAGCTTTTCCTTCTCCTTTTTCTTCTCTTCAATTTATCAAAGCATCAAATGACCAAGCCCCAAACCGTGTACCCCTTAATACCCAGCTGCCATATATCAAATTCCCAGCCAAATGACCATTTTACCCCTCCTTGCCTATCCTTTCCTAACTAAACCTCAAGGGCACTTAAGTCCTTTTACTTCTATTTCATTTCTACCATTTTCTACCTAGAACTTGTTACTCTCAGCAGTAACTAATGGTTACCCAGGTTACTAAATCTCCAATAACCATTACCCGCTAAATCTCAACTTAACCATAAAATTCCCAAGGTACCCCTAGGCTCCTCCCGAGCCGGGTATAGAAATCCCGTTGTGACTCTTAAGTTAATTTGCTCTCTCTAGGACCGTCTCGGCACGTGTATCACAATAATAACACCACACTCACGTGGTACAATTCACAGAATACATTTATCACATATCAATACAGCTGTGCCCAATCATGGCCAAAATTACAATTATGCCCTTCAAACACAATCAGGGCCTACATGCATACTAATACACATAGTCATGCATCTCAGATAAATAAATAGTCAAATAACATGCTTTAAATCATAACCATGCATTTAACTAATAAAATCACACATAAATCCCGACATGCCCTCCTGGCACACCAATCAAGACCCTTAAACCTTATTAGTGATTTTGGGTCGTTAAACTTAAGTTGTTATAATTCGAAAATACAATATTTTGAAACTTGTATATAGAAAAGTACCTTATTTTAAAACTTTTTTAGGAATATACTATTTTCTAACTGTCAGTGATGTTCGATAGCCATTTATTATCAATTTAAGATTTATATATTTCTCAAAGAGCTTAAAATAAATAAAAAAATATTTACAACTTTTAATATACATTTATATAATATTTCTATACAAGTTTCAAAATGCTGTATTTGTCCATTTATTGAAAAATGCGAAGTTCATCGATAAAATGATATGTTTCTAAGAAGTTTTAATGAAAATATTTGTGTGATTATATTAAATAGTATTTTTCTAATAGTTTAAAGCATTATAATTGAATATTCGAGAATTTCCATGTTATTCTGTCAATTTTTTTGAATTGTATCTAGAATTCATTTATAGCACCATACATGATCTAATAATATCTGAAAAAAAAAAGTTAGGAACTATTTTATATACTTATAATCCTTAACAAAATTTATAAAATATAGGAATTAAGATTAAAGATAAATATATGCTTTATAATTTTGAAGGGTATTGTCACTCAAAATATTAGAACCAATCATATAAATACATTTTTATTTTACATATAAATATATTAAGTATATTGCTCAGATCAATAAAGAGAAAGAAAAAGAAAAAATTAATCAGAGCGAGCTACCTTTGAAGATTCAACCTAAAAGTTTTTTTGTTTTCGGATAGATTATGTTATTTTTTAATTTGATTTTATATATTTAAATTTAATATATTTTGAGTTTAATTTTATATATTTAGAATTCTAATAATTAATAATTGTTTGATTAATTTAATAACTTTTTTAGGAAATAACTGCAGGGGAAATTTATTCCCAAATGACATGGTAAGTGAAAAAAATAAATACACCGTTTAAATGAAATATGAATGAAGAATTCTCAGTTCTGTTTGAATGAATGAAGAGCTCACAACTCTTAATAAATGTTTGAAGAGCGTGGTGTTAGAGTTATTATTTGATGACTTTTTAGTCTTTTCTTAATTATTATTATTTTATATCTTTTGCTTTATATAAAAGGCTTGGCTTATTAGTTTTGTAACCTAGAACACTTTTATCTTTATTTTGCAATACACTCTAGCCTCCATTTTCTCTATTCATCTTTTTGTTATCTCCATTTGAGTTTTATGGATTGTGTCTTTGCATAATTATCTTGGTATCAGAGAAGGGTTTATGGAATTGAATTTCTTAAGTGTAACCATAACTTTTGCGGATCCAACTGGGTCGGAGCATCTTTGCAGTAACTCGGTATGTGATTTTCGTGTTCATTCTGAAATTTTAGGGTTTCGTCAGATTGCAGAATTTGGGAACTTTTGTCTGAGATAGCATTTGGAAATTTTTTCTTTGTTTCTGAAATGGCAAGTTATAGAGATGATTCCCTTCAATCCATTAATGTGAGGTTAGATGAAAAAATTATTCTTATTGGAACTATGTGATGAAATTTTTTTTGAAAGGGAAAAAGATGTGGGGTTATGTTTCTGGAACTTTAGTTAAACCAACAAATGACAAAGCGGATTATGCAACTTTGCTAGAAAATTGGGAAGTGGATAATTAAAAAATTATTACTTGGATAAACAACTCTGTAGAACACTCCATAGGTACCCAACTAGCCAAGTATGAAACAACGAAGGAAGTTTGGGACCATCTTGCAAGGTTGTATACTCAGTCTAACTTTGCAAAGCAATATCAATTAGAATTAGATATTAGAGCTCTTGAACAGAAAGATATGAGTATTCAAGAGTTCTATTTAGTTATGACAGATTTATGTGATCAATTGGCCATTACTGAATCTGTAGAGTTACGAGCTTTTGCGCCATATATTGCTCGTAGGGAGGAACAATGATTGGTTCAGTTTTTGATGGCACTTCGTGATGACTTTGAGGGACTTCGTGGCTCTATTTTGCATCGTTCTCCACTTCCTTCGGTTGATTCAGTAGTCAGTGAAATTTTGGCAGATGAAATTCGTCTTAAGTCTCAAGCAGGAAAAGGCATCCTCCCAACACCCAGTCCCTCTGTTTTGGTAGTTCCTCCTAGACACTTTACTCACCATGAGAATAAACCTCACACAAAGGTTGGAGTTGATGAATGCAGCTTTTGCAAACAAAAAGGTCAATGGAAGGCTCAGTGTCCTAAATTAGTAAATCGTGCACCTCAGCAACAAAGACATCAACTCAGACCTCCTCAATTCGGTAATCAATTGCCTCATTATGGTAGCCAACCACAATTTGGCAACCACTCACAACCTCGACCATACCGTCCTCCGCAATTTAATGCCGCTGCTACTATTCCTCCATCTGACTCGTATGATTTTGGGGCCTCATCTTCCAATCCCGCTCTTGCTGCCCTCTCAGAACAGTTTCATAAGTTTCTTACCATGCAGCCACATGCCATGTCCGCCTCTTCTTCGGTAGGTCAGCCCCCCACTAGCACTTCAGGTATGACATCCTCTACATGGATTTTAGATTCTGGAGCCTCGCACCATATGTCTCCACATTCGAAATCTTTTGTTTCTTTGTGTCCTGCATCATCTGTGCTTGTCATGACTGCTGATGGTACTCCTATGCCATCAACAGGTGTTGGTTTTGTTGTCAGTCATCATTTATCACTTCCTAATGTTTACCATATTCCTAAGGTTTCACTAAACCTTGTATTTGTTGGTCAATTGTGTGATTCTGGTTACTCAATGTCTTTTTCTTATACCTCTTGTCACATGCAGGATCCGTATTCTCAGAAGCTGATTGGGACCGGCCGTAGGCGGGGAGGTTTATATGTTTTGGATGAGCTGAGATTACCAGTATTTGCAGCTCCTAGTGTTGATCTGTCTTCCTTTCGTTTGTCTCGATCATCGTCTAGTTTTTATTTATGGCACTCTCGTCTTGGTCATGTTTCAGCTTCCTGGTAAAGATTCTTAGCTTCTACAGGAACCTTGGGAGATTTGCAAGTTCATGATATTTCTGATTGTAGTGGTTGTAAACTTGCAAAATTTTCTGCTTTACCTTTCAGTAAAAGTACTTCATGTTCTGTTGCACCTTTTGACTTAGTTCATTCTGATGTGTGGGGACCCTCTCCTATTGCTACAAAAGGAGGGTCTAGATATTATGTCTCTTTTGTTGATGATCACACTCGATTTTGTTGGGTTTTTCTAATGAAATGTCGTTCTGAATTCTATGATATTTATGATAGTTTTCGAGCTTATGTAAAAACTCAACATGTTTCTGTTATTAAATGTTTTATATGTGATCAAGGTGGTGAATATACTTCAAATAAATTATGTAATTTGCTTGCTTTAGATGGAACTGTGCATCAAACTTCTTGTACATATACCCCTGAACAAAATGGTGTTGCTGAAAGAAAGCATAGACACATTATTGAAACTGTTCGTTCTCTTTTGTTGTCCTCATCTGTGCCTAGTCAGTTTTGGGGAGAAGCAGTTCTCACTGCAGTCAACCTTATTAATAATATTCCATCTTCAATCACTTCATGTTTGTCTCCTTTTGAAAAACTATATGGACATATCCCTGATTCTTCTTCTTTGAGAGTCTTTGGTTCTACTTGCTTTGTTCTTCGTCCTAGTGCAGAGCGTACAAAACTGTCATCACGCTCTGCACTTTGTGTGTTCCTTGGTTATGGTGATGGCCAAAAAGGATATCGTTGTTTTGATCCAACTTCTCAAAAATTATATGTAATGACCCAAAATCACTAATATGGCTTAAGGGCCCTGATTAGTGTGCCGGGAAGGCATAATTGACTTATGAGTGAATTTATTGATTTAATGCATGCTTGTATGAATATTTGAATGTAAATGTGGTTAAATGTTATATCTGTGAGAACCACATTATTATGTGGATAGATTAGCAGTGAGCGACTTGAGGCGATCCTAGAAGCTAGATAGCGGGA
Source organism: Humulus lupulus (assembly GCF_963169125.1). Lineage (NCBI taxonomy): Eukaryota > Viridiplantae > Streptophyta > Magnoliopsida > Rosales > Cannabaceae > Humulus > Humulus lupulus. The sequence goes on along the minus strand of NC_084801.1, from coordinate 141,414,610 downwards.
AAAGCCACAACGGGGCTTAGTATTTGACTTTGGATAAGTCAGGGGTATTTTAGGTATCTGGTAGACTATCGGGTTATAGAAATAAATATATGGAGATATATTTGAGGATAGAAAGCTTAGGCGGGAACATTGGGGAAAATTACCGTTTTTCCCTCGGGGACGTTTCCGGTACCCCGAGCCTTGGGATTGACTTAACTGGCTAGGATTAGACTAAGTTAATGAAAAACAGAGGAACAAAACACATACCGACCTCAACTCTTCTTCTCCCTTCTCTTCTCTTCCTTCTCTCTTCTCTTTCAAGAAATCACAGAAAATCTAAGGGAAAATTCAACTGGAAATTTCTATGATTGAGCTGAGTTCATGAAGGTTTAGCTTAGTACCCAGCTAAGGGACACCCAACCAGGATCAAGGTAAGAATTGAGTTTTTTTTTGGGAGTTAAAATTCTGAGTTTTGGCTGAATATTGAGGTGTTTATGGTTTTAATGTTTAAGGATTGAATTAAGCTGAGAAGCTTGGATTTTAGCTAAGGAATCTGTCAAGGAAGTGGTTCAGCAGAAGAGGTAAGCTTCAATTCGTAATTTAGACGTTTAAATTCTAGTTTTGCATGACTGGTTTTGGTGTTTTGAGCTGTTGGGTTTCATAAATCAAAATGGAATTTTAGTAGGTATTTAGGCTGGATTTCTGTTGGGGTATGTTGCTAGAGTCATATTAAAAGTATTGTGATTAATTGGTTTTGAATTAGGGAGCTTTGGGATGGTTTTGGATGAGGTTTAGATGCTAGAAATAGTGAATTTTCTAGGCACGAAGGGAAGGGCCGCGTCTCTGTTCTAGAGCGCTGCGGCCCTAGGATGCAAAGGAGCCAAGGAGGCTCGGCCAAAGGGAAGCGCTGCGGCGCCCAAGGGCAGGGCCGCGACGCGTGTCTGCTCTTGGGAGGGGGCTTGGTTCTGCTTTAGGGGCGGGCCGCGGCTAGGCTTCAAGGGCCGCAACCCTTAAGTTCATTATTGATCATTTGGGGATTTTAAGCATGGGAATCTAGTCTAGGGTGCTCGGGATCGATTTTGCCACCGTGCTTGGAGGAATTCGATGTCCTGGAAGCTAGTTTTGTACCCGGAAACCTTTGTTTGAATATTAATGGAATCCATTACGTTGGTTGTGACTAGGTGATTAAGCTAGGGCTAGGGAAACAAATCGTGCTCGAGGGACGTCGCTCGTAATCAGTGAACGTAGAAATTAAAGGTAAGAAAACTGCACCTGGTTGTATATCTGTAATGGGACTAAGGGTTCCCTAATGTGTATGCTTGAAAGGATGGTATTATACCACGCAAACAGTGAACCAACGGCCTAAGAGTGCCAAGGGTAACACTAGCGCACAGGGCGCGACTTGGCCACTGGTAGCCGAGGACAGCTTATTATGCACTGAGCTCGGTTTAAGCGGGCCGGAGTCAGTGGGGTAAACAGAGGGTGCGGCCTAAGTTGTCGGCCCTGGCTATTATGTGACCTGATTATTATGAGACCTGAATGCTATTTGTTATTAGATGCATCTTTGATTCTGAGTATGTGCTGAATAGTTAATGTGGAATATTTAATAATTGATCATGCTTAAAGAATTGACTTTCTGTTATTGTTGTTTGTGTTGCACATTATGTTTTCTTGCTGGGCCTTGGCTCACGGGTGCTACGTGGTGCAGGTAAAGGCAAGGGCAAGCTTGATCAGCCCTGACTTGGAGAGCTCTGCGAGATGAATGTACATGACCAGCTGCTCAGCTGCCACGGTTGAGGATTAGGCAGGGATGTGAGAACCAGAAATGTCTATTTTGCCTTAGTATGGCTAATGGTTGTCTGTATTTTGAAAATTCTGCAAACCAACTTTTAAACTCTGTTTCTTTTGGGATCCCTTGTATAAAACTGTTTAGTTATATAAAGTGTAACTTTTGAGACCAAATCCCCTTTTAACCCTAGCTCATACATGTTTAGTGACACGTTTTTAAATTAATGACTTGATTAGCAAGTCATGCACCTTTATAAGTACACAGTGCAGCGGTCTTGGCTATCCAGGGCGTTACAACTTGGTATCAGAGCGTCCTAGATTTAAGGGTTCTTAAAGACTGGCTGGACATGTACATTCGCTGCTAGAGACAAGCTCGATTCAGGGTTTGGTAATGTGTATGGATGCTTATATGCTTATATGCCTGAAATGAGTTATGAATGTTGGTGTTTATTGGTGTAATAGGAAGCATGAGATACTGATAGGGCCTGGCCCTTGACTGTTGTGTGAAAATATTAATGCATGTTTATCAGCATCGCAGTGCATGTAAATGAATAATTGAATGATTAACTGTATAGTGTGTATTAGTGAATGCTCTTATCTTAGCTGTGGTGTGGTAATGTTGGGGCATGCTTATTAGCAGCCGGTGCATGTGGGTGGATGCCTATATTTTGAATGTTTGTGATTGGTTATGTTCCTTTGATGGGTTTTGGAGAAGTTTTTACCTTGTCATCATGGTCTGACTGCCGATTCGTTGATTGCAGATTGAATTGGATAGTTATGCGTCCAAGAAAATCTACACGACTAGCCGGCACTAGGTCTGGGACCGGGGGCGATGACCAGGGCCAGATTCCTTCGCCAGTCCCTGAGAACTGGCAACAACTCATGGAAGATATGCAGGCTTGATTGCAGAGCCAGGATGAACAGATTCGCCTATTGCGACAGCAGGCTCCATCAAGGAGCACTGCCCCTATTGTACCACCTGCAGTGGTACCAGCTGTACAGTCTGGGGAGGTTGGGAACAGGTGGGAGCCGTTAAATGAGCGGTTCAGGAAGCAGCGACCTCCAATCTTTGAAGGGGGACCTGATCCACTGAAGGCTGAGCAATGGCTAACTATGATTACTACTATCCTGGATTTCATGAGAGTAGAGGGGCATGATAGAGTGGCCTGTGCCACTTATATGTTGAGAGAGGATGCCCACATCTGGGTGGAAGTGGCATCGCAGACTAGAGATGTCACTACTTTGAGTTGGGAAGGCTTCAGGGACTTGTTCAGCCAGAAATATTATAATGTTGCCGTCAGGGCAGCAAAAGTTAATGAGTTTGTGGGTTTGGTGCACGACAATATGACTGTTACAGAGTATGCCCTAAAATTTGATAGGCTTGCGAATTTTGCACCAGATCTTGTGCCTACTGATGCTGCCAGGCAAGATAGATTCATCAGGGGGCTTAATGCTATGATAGCCCGGGATGTCAGTGTAACGCCCCAACTCCAGGGACCGTTACGGTGTGCCTTGTAAATAGTGCTAAACTCGCTAATCGAGTCATTTGGCCAAAATCGTGTAACTAAGTATGATTAGCGGTTTAGGGGTTAAAATTTTTGGTTAAGATGTAACGTTTCACTAGAACGTTTAATATATACATTGGGATCCCAAAAATATAATTTCAGAGTCTATTACAGAAAAATATTTACAACAGGCCGTTCTATGCGGCAAAACAGGGTTTAACCCTAGTTCCACTTTAAACCTCGGCCGTGGCGGACGAGCAGCTGCATATGTACACATCATCACCTAAGCTCTCCAACTCAAGGATGGTCCAGCTTCCTCTTGCCTTTACCTGCACCACATAGCACCCGTGAGCTGAAGCCTAGCAAGAAAACACAACAAAGCATGCTATAATATCAATAATGATCATAATAATCATTCAGGACTATCAGTCCAAAACAGGCAGGTGACAGTAGCCAAAGTCACAAAAATGGGTACAACTCCCCTTAGCCATGTGACGATAGGGTCACCAGGGCTTAACTGATAAGTTATCCTTTTATAAGTTCAATCAGGATAGGTGTATGGTGAATGGTCACCAACATAACCTTCCTCATGACCATAGAGTCATAACCCGGGGACAACACCCTTTAGCCATGTGACGATAGGATCACCAGGGCTTAGTAAATAAGTGAACATCTCACTAGCTTCAACAGGGTAGGTGCATGGTGATTGGTCACCAACATAACCTTCCTCCCGACTCTAGAGTCGTAACTATGGAACAACGTTCCCTAGCCATGTGACAAACAGTCACCGGGGCCCTATGCCCTGGCTTTGAACATCTGGTCTTAGACCAGGCAAGCGCTTATAAGTTCATCGACTTTAGGGTCGGTCCAGCATTAATGCCATAGAGCCATTCAATGCTGATATCGATTAGATCTAATCTTCATTTGGCCCGGCGTTCATAACGCTCTACCATTTCTGACCTTTAGGTCAGTGTCCCTGACTAGTCAGTGCCATACACAAGTAAGCCATGCCACCAAACATATATCACATGTTCAATATCCATAAACAAGGTATTCAACATGCTCATTAAACAAGTACTAGTACAATTAGGATCATGCATAAACACAGAGATTCAAGCTCTTAACGATATCATACCCAGTAAACAAAGCATGTCTTAATCACATGTTTCTCGTGCATCATATGCATAACACTTAACAGTCCAACATGCACCAATAATAGCCATGCATGTCATATTTAATAATCAACCAACATGCATCAAGAATAGCCATGCATGTCACATAAACACAGGGTGTAGTTTTCTTACCTCAGATTCGAGCTAGAATGATTTAAAGAACGACCCTTGAGAACGATCAACTTTAATCCTTTAGCGGTCACCTAGTCATAACCAAATATAGGATATCATCAATAAAAATGATCAATATAAATTCCCAAACCAAAACCTAGCCTCCAAGATATCAAACACTACTCAACCGGGTAATAGGTTCGACCTCGAGGCCTAAGGCTTGAATCCCCAAGCTAAAAACACATTTCTGGCCAAAATAACACTAAGGGCCGCGGTCCTTCCCAGCTGCGCCGCGACGCGCCCCTCAAACAGAGGCAGCCCTCTCTGCCAGACACCATGAGCCGCGGCGCACCACAGCCATGCCGCGGCTCAATACCCAGATTTGCCAAAAAGACAGCACGCACCAGCAAACTTTCCCCTGCGTTTTCCCTTGGAACCAAGCCTTCAAACCAGCTCCAAACCTCCTCCAAACACTCAATTCAACCTCTATACATCACCTATAATTCACCCTCATCAAAACCTAAGCTAAACTTCAATCAAAACCTCCCATTAATCCAAACTTTCTACAAAGAATTCACAAGCTGGAAACTTAAACCCAAAACAGAGTATACCATAAAATTAATGGTTGGAACCTACCTCAAGCTTGATTTTGAATCCCCTTCAATGGCTGAATCAAGTCCCTAAGCTCCCACCTTTGATCTCCTAGCTTGATACCTCAATTTGGGCTCTCAAAATTCAAAGAAAGTTGAAGGAGAAAACTTGTACGGGAGAGAAAGGAGAAGATGAGGATGAGGCTCTGTTTTTAACCATTCCACAGCCTTCTAAAACTCAAAGGTTGATACAAATCCTTAAGGTCAAAAGACCATAATGCCCCTAGGCCAATTAAATCCCTCTAAAGACTCCCGAGGGCAAAACCGTCCTTTCCCGCCTATCTCGTTAATTATAATTAACGCTCTCCAATTCCAGCTAATCTCAAAATTATCAAATACCAACAAATCATATCCCATTACCCTTTAATTCCCGGTAATGTTCTAGTCATCAAAATGACCCCGAGACTCACCCCGAGCCCCGAACTTAAACCCGTTATGACTAGACCGAACACTTACATCTCATGATCGTCTCATGCCGAATAGCTCGAACCAATCCACCCAAAATACATAATTACGCCCACAGCGGCCAAATTACCAAAATACCCTTATAATAATAAATACTCCCATATGCATGCATTTACCATCATATAATAATATAATTCACATGAACGTGCATATGATCATGCCTCAGTGACTTCAAGAGAAAGGCTCTTGACACTTCGACCGGTGCTGGTCCTGATAGGAGGGGTCGGGGTGGTTAGGGTGGCCGTCAGGGTGGCGGTGAGGCGTGGCGGACCTATCCAGAGTGCCCGAGGTGTGGAAGGCGTCACTTGGGTGAATGTCGGGCCAAAGCTTGTTTTGTGTGCAGAACAGTGGGGTATCCCAGGAAGGACTGCCCAGCAGTGAAGAAAGGTGAAGCAGGGAAAGTGGATAGCTTGACTCCAGCTCGAGTATTCACTTTGACGCAGGCAAAGGCCGAGGCTAGTCCCTCGGTAGTGACAGGTCAGTTTTCTAGTGCTGGCTCTCCTTTTACTGTATTGATTGATTCTAGTGCTACACATTCCTTTGTTTCTAGGAGAGTGATTGATAGATTGTGTAGACCTAGTGAATATCGGACTGCAAGGTTTGGGACTTTGTTGCCTACAGGGGAACTGGTAATTTCTAGGAGATGGATTAGGGCACTGCCAGTGATGGTTGATAGTAGGGAACTTTCGGTGGATTTGATTGAGTTAGACATGGAGGATTTTGACATGATTTTGGGGATGGATTGGTTGGTCAGATATGGGGCTACTATTGACTGCAGGAAGAAGATGGTGACTTTTGAGCCTGAGGGCGAGGATTCTTTTGTCTTTGTGGGTGTGGTATGTGGACCTCGCGTACCCATGATTTCAGCGTTGAGAGCCAGAGACTTGTTACAGGGAGGATGCATAGGTTTTCTGGCCAGTGTTGTGGATACTACTAGGGTTATGCCGACAGGGCCAGGATAGACCATATTGGTATGTGAGATTTTGGACGTATTTCCTGAGGATCTACCGGGGTTGCTGCCACGCAGGGAGATTCAATTTGAGATTGAGTTAGCACCGGGGACAGAACCAGTATCAAGGACACCATACAGAATGGCACCAGCTGAGTTGAAGGAATTAAAAATACAGTTGCAGGAGCTTCTGGATCTGGGATTCATTAGACCTAGTTACTCGCCATGGGGCGCTCCAGTGTTGTTTGTTAAGAAGAAGGACGGGACGTTGAGGATGTGTATAGACTATAGAGAGTTGAACAAGTTAATTATCAAGAATAAGTGCCCTCTACCAAAAATTGATGACTTGTTTGATCAGCTGCAGAAATATTGGGGAAAATTACCGTTTTTCCCTCGGGGATGTTTCCAGTACCCCAAGCCTCGGGATTGACTTAGCTGGCTAGGATTAGACTAAGTTAATGAAAAATAGAGGAACAAAACACAAACTGACCTCAACTCTTCTTCTCCCTTCTCTTCTCTTCCTTATCTCTTCTCTTTCAAGAAACCACATAAAATCTAAGGGAAAATTCAACTGGAAATTTCTATGATTGAACTGAGTTCATGAAGGTTTAGCTTAGTACCCAGCTAAGGGACACCCAACCAGGATCAAGGTAAGAATTGAGTTTGTTTTTGGGAGTTAAAATTCTGAGTTTTGGCTGAATATTGAGGTGTTTATGGTTTTAATGTTTAAGGATTGAATTAAGCTAAGAAGCTTGGATTTTAGCTCAGGAATCTGTCAAGGAAGTGGTTCAACAGAAGAGGTAAGCTTCAATTCGTAATTTAGAGGTTTAAATTCTAGTTCTTCATGACTGGTTTTGGTGTTTTGAGCTGTTGGGTTTCAGAAATCAAAATGGAATTTTAGTAGGATTTTAGGCTGGATTTCTGTTGGGGTATGTTGTTAGAGTCATATTAAAAGTCTTGTGATTAATGGGTTTTGAATTAGGGAGCTTTGCGATGGTTTTGGATGAGGTTTAGATGCTAAAAATGGTGAATTTTCTAGGCACGAAGGGAAGGGCCGCGACTCTGTTCTAGAGCGCTGCGGCCCTAGGATGCAAAGGAGCCAAGGAGGCTCGGCCAAAGGGAAGCACTGCGGTGCCCAAGGGTAGGGCCGCGGTGCGTGTCTGCTCTCTGGGAGGGGTCTTGGTTCTGCTTTAGGGGCGGGCCGTGGCTAGGCTTCAAAGGCCGCAACCCTTAAGTTCATTCTTGATCATTTGGGGATTTTATGGGAATCTAGTCTAGGGTGCTCGAGATCGATTTTCCACTGTACTTGGAGGAATTCGATGTCCTGGAAGCTAGTTTTGTACCCGAAAACCTTTGTTTGAATATTAATGGAATCCATTACATTGGTTGTGACTAGGTGATTAAGCTAGGGCTCAGGAAACAGATCATGCTCGAGGGACGTCGCTCGTAATCAATGAACTTAGAAATTATAGGTAAGAAAACTGCACCTGGTTGTATATCTGTAATGGGACTAAGGGTTCCCTAATGTGTATGCTTGAAAGGATGGTATTATACCACGCAAACAGTGAACCAACGACCTAAGAGTGCCAAGGGTAACACTAGCGCACAGGGCGCGACTTGGCCACTGGTAGCCGAGGACAGCTTATTATTCACTGAGCTCAGTTTAAGCGGGCCGGAGTCAGTGGGGTAAACAGAGGGTGCGACCTAAGTTTTCAGCCCTGACTATTATGTGACCTGATTATTATGAGACCTGAATGCTATTTGTTATTAGATGCATCTTTGATTCTGAGTATGTGCTGAATAGTTAATGTGGAATATTTAATAATTGATCATGCTTAAAGAATTGACTTTCTGTTATTGTTGTTTGTGTTGCACATTATGTTTTCTTGCTGGGCCTTGGCTCACGGGTGCTACGTGGTGCAGGTAAAGGCAAGGGCAAGCTTGATCAACCCTGACTTGGAGAGCTCTGCGAGATGAATGTACATGACCAGCTGCTCAGCTGCCACGGTTGAGGATTAGGCAGGGATGTGAGAACCAGAAATGTCTATTTTGCCTTAGTATGGCTAATGGTTGTCTGTATTTTGAAAATTCTGCAAACCAACTTTTAAACTCTGTTTCTTTTGGGATCCCTTGTATAAAACTGTTTAGTTATATAAAGTGTAACTTTTGAGACCAAATCCCTTTTTAACCCTAGCTCATACATGTTTAGTGACACGTTTTTAAATTAATGACTTGATTAGCAAGTCCTGCACCTTTATAAGTACACAGTGTAGCGGTGTTGGCTATCCAGGGCGTTACATTATATTTTTCTCGCCATGTTGTTTTTCTTGAGCATATACCCTTCTTTTCTATTCCTGGCACTACTCACAACTTAACCAAATCAGATCTTATTCATATTGATCCTTTTTGTGAGCATACAAGTACCTCTTCTTCTCAAGTTCCTCAAATTTTAGAGTCTGAATCTTCTCCTACTCCTATAGTCCCTTTTCCACTTTATTACTCTCGCAGGTCTTGAGCTATTGATACTGGTATTTCGCAGGCTGACATTTCTGAAACACCTCCGCCTACAGCTGTTCTAGATCCTTCTGATACTGTAGATCCTCCTCGCTATCCTCAGCGCACTCATAAGTCTACTAAACTACCACATTTTGTTTATTCGTCTTATTCTACCCCTTTCACTTCATTTTAGCGTCTATTCATTGTCTCTCTGAGCCTTTATCCTATAAAGAAGCAGTTACTGGCCCTCTTTGACAGCTTGCTAATGAGGAACTTTCAGCTTTGCACAAGACATATACTTGGGATTTGGTATCTTTACCTCCTGGCAAACATACAATTGGTTCTCGTTGGGTCTATAAAATCAAGACCAAGTCTGACGGGTCTGTTGAACGCTACAAAGCTAGATTGGTGGCTAAGGGATTTTCTCAACAGTATGGTATGGATTTTGAGGAAACTTTTGCTCCAGTTGCAATAATGACTATTGTCCGTGCTCTTATAGCAGTTGCATCTGCTCGTCAGTGGAATATATCTCAGTTGGATGTTAAGAATGCTTTCTTGAATGGCGATTTACATGAAGAGATCTACATGGTTCCTCCTCCTGGGGTCCCTCACAATCATGGAGAAGTTTGTAAGCTTAAGAAAGCTCTGTATGGTCTCAAATAGGCTCCTCGAGCATGGTTTGAGAAGTTCTCCAATGTTATTACTTCTCTTGGGTTTCTCTTTAGTAATCATGACTCAGCTCTATTCGTTAAGTGTACCAATGCAGGTCGTATTCTCCTTTCCTTATATGTTGATGATATGATCATTACTGGTGATGATTTAGATGGAATTGCAGTGTTAAAGTCTCAATTAGATTCTCAGTTTGATATGGTCAATTTGTTGCCTCTCCGACTACTGTTCACTGGGCAACTGTTCTTCGCATTTTGAGGTATCTTCGGGGTACTATCTTTCAAAGCCTTTTGTTTCCCTCCACTTCTTCCTTGGAGCTGCGTGCATACTCTGATGTTGATCATGGTCGTGATCCCACGAATCAGAAGTCTGTTATTGGTTTCTGTATCTTTTTGGGTGATTATCTTATTTCTTGGAAAAGTATCAAACAAAATGTTGTCTCCCAATCTTCCACTGAAGCAGAGTACCGCGCTATGTCATCTACTACCAAAGAAATTGTTTGGTTAAGATGGCTGCTTGTAGATATGGGTGTGTGTCATTCTCAACCCACTCCTATGTATTGTGACAATCAGAGTGCCATCCAGATTGCTCACAACTCCGTTTTTCATGAACGCACCAAGCACATTGAGATTGATTGTCACGTCACTCGTCACCACCTAAAGCTTGGCACTATCACTTTGCCTTTTGTTCCTTCTTCTTTACAGATTGCTGACTTCTTTACTAAGTCTCATTCTATTTCTTGTTTTTAGTTTCTAGTTGGCAAACTCTCAATGGTTATTGTTGTTGCATCGTGAGTTTGAGGGAGGGTGTTAGAGTTATTATTTGAAGGCTTTTTAGTCTTTTCTTAATTATTGTTATTTTATATCTTTTGCCTTATATAAAAGGCTTGACTTATTAGTTTTGTAACCTAGAACACTTTTCTCTCTATTTTGCAATACACTCTAGCCTCCCTTTTCTCTCTTCATCTTTTTGCTATCTCCATTTGAGTTTTATGGATTGTGTCTTTGCATAATTATCACGTGGAACTCAGAGAGAACAAATAAGGAGTTCAAGGGAGTCCACCATAGAAGAGTAGAGCTCACAATGACCTCATCATAGATCAAGAGTTCAAAATGAGCTCAATAAGAATAGAGGCGAACTCAATGTTGTGTTCTTGATCTCATAGCTCGATTTGAAAGAAGAAAAGGAGCGAGATAATGAATTATAAAGATGGACATGTGTGCAAATTAGAGGAAGTCTTTCTAATTCCTTTGCTCATTCATTTTTCTATAAATAATAGATAAAAGACTCATTTTGAGGACCTTGGATTGATTGTTAATGACTTAATTGTGGATTGAAGAGAGAGAATCACTTACTAACTTAAGCATCAAAGTATTTTTTTACTGGTATTCCTTGTTGGGTTTGCTCTTTCGATTTAGTTGAATAACACAATTATACTATTGGTTTATTCAATTAATGCGTAAAGATTCGAGATATCACATCAAATGACGTTACGTAAGCGGATATCTTTCTAAATTAGGAAAGATATTGTTTTGGGAAGATTTTAATCCAAACAATAACTAAATCACAAAGAATGAGAAGAAAGCAAACACATGAAATTATCATTTCCATCTAGTCAACTTATTATCTAGCCTAACAACATGCAAACCCATCTTTTAGCTGATTTTTAAGAAAGAAGACTAACAAAAAGATAAATGCCTCAAATAAACAATTGCAGGCCGAACAAAATTCATTCGTAAGCGGATAAAATTCGAACCGTAACAAACTAATAACAATTCAACAGCCAAGCATGTTCTCGCATTGTTTGACTCTAATTCACATCTATCTATGGATTAAAGTGTAGAAGTGATCAAATAAATTGGTAAATTCATTTTCATGATATATAGAGAATCTCTAAGGCAACATTAATTCTTATTGTGCAAGAATGATTAATCGCAAGTTACTTTCGATAGACAATGTATCCAACACAAATATAGGGTAAATCTACATATGAAAATATATTCCTTATAAAATTTAACATAGAAGAAAATAGAAGAAATTTATAAGAGGGTTTAATAATTATGTACTATAATTATTTGTTTAGAATAATTTCTGGTAAAAAAACCCACGTGTAAAACGAAAGGAATATGTTTAGAAATCTATCAGTAATGAGAAGGGGTCACACTTCTTTAATTTGTTTTGAGAAGTTCTAAAAAAGAAAAATTAAATATATAATTTGATGACTCAAGCGTTTATTAAGAATAAGAAATGATTGGAGGATTTCATTTATATAAGTCTATATGCATGTTTCTTATTACACAAAATAATATATAATAGAAAATATAAATACATGTATAGATGTCATTTTCATACATATATTCGTAAATAGCACAATAGAGATTAAAACACTTATGAATACGCAGCGGAACAAGACTACACTCTTTGGATTTCCTAACCTTTTGTCCTTGTTGAATGCTAGGTATTGCAAGGAATCCAAACCGCTTTGAAACAATACCACAGTCTTCCAAGTCTTTCTCTAAAATAACTTAATGTTTGTGTGGACAAATCTCAACACATAAGAAGATAATTCCTAGAGAGAACTAAGAGAGAGTGAACGGCTATGTATAGAATATTAGGAGTGAATTTTAACCTTGTCAAATTCATCTCACCCAATGCATTAATTAACACTAGTATATATAGGCAATTAGCTAGGACATAAAATATGTTTTAGTATTCTATTTTAATTTAATTATTTAATAATTATAATTAATTAAATATTTGTCAAAATTAACCAATTATAATTTTGACATTTATTTAATTCATTTTATTAATATTAATACAAATTTATCAATATTAACAAAATTATCCCAATTGGCTATAATATTCTCTTTTTGAGACTTTGCAATAAAATCCTCAAAACTTTTTCTATTTCTTTTCTAACAAAATATCAATAAATAATTTAATATTATTTATTTTTATTGAACTAGTTAATATGATATTTTTATAATTAATAATTAAATTAATTATTCAAGATTATTAGGTTCATTTTGATAAGAGATGACATGAGGACTATGAATCTATGAACTAAAGCTCCAATAAGTTACCGTGAGTTTATTTATAACAAATGATTTCACTATCTTATTAATTCCTCGTGACTCCACTATAGACTTAGAATTGCACTCTTGAATTCATAGAATGCTTTACACCAAATGTAAATATGTTATCCATTGTTATAACACTAATCGTCATTCAATCCTCTATAGATGATCTACTAATGAGGCGGGTGCAAATTACCATTTTACTCCTCATTGGTATTTTATCCTTAACTCCTACTAAGTTCATTGTAAATGATATTTCCATAAACTTAATTACTGAAATGAGTACTCTATCATTTAACATTTGAACCAAGCTATAAGGAAATCATCGTTTCACTTCTTAAACAGAAGCTATAGATTTCATGTCTACGATAAATAATCCCACTCAATTATACTACAAAATCTCCAATATGTAAGTATGAGCTAGTCCGTAAGGTAAGCTAGTAACCAACAAATCAAAAGACTTGAATAATATAATTAGTAGAATATTAATCACTCAAAATTAAGATTGAATTGACTTATGGTCAACATTGTGATATGATTAGATTAGATAATGACGATACTTACTTATCTTATCAATAATCAATATCGGTCCAGTCCAATGTAACAAAATACATCCGATCTTATCTACTTGGTCAATGCATTGGATAAGATATCACATACCGATTGTGTAAGTAGATCATATCGTAGATTACCAAATCACTACAAAAAAATTTAGTATTACTGGCGGAGGATTTCCCCGGTAATAATAGGTGTATCCGCCGGTAATACGCCGCCGGTATTAATCGGTCGGTATTAGCGGAATTACCGGACGACTGACACAACCGCCGATATTATATTAATATCGGCGGATTAATAGAGGCGGGACTCCGCCGGTATAAAATAACACAGTCAACCTCGTTTGACTCATTTAATACCAGCGGATTCCGCCTCTATTAATCCGCCGGTAATAAATTACTAATATTAAAATATAATAATTGATTTTATTTTATTTCATAATAAATATAAATATAATACTTATTTAAAAATAATAATATTTAACATAAATTAAAATTAATAACACAATTAATATTCATCAAACAAAAATAGCATTATAATTAATCATAAAATTAACATAATCAAAATATCAATTGTCTCGTTTTAATTACATATGAACTAATTATAAAATAAACATAATAAAATTTCAATTTTCTTAATATAATTAAAAAATGTAATCTAATTATTATTGTTTTGATCAAGCCAACCAGGTGTAAAATATTCATTAAGGTCAATATCTTGATCACCAATATTAGGGCGCGGCGATGGTGGTGAAGCAAACTGTGGTGCTTGTGGAGAGTGATGCTGCGAAGATGATCCAAATTGTCGAGTATGTGGTCGCGCCGAGGGAGACTGATGCAATAAACTCTCAAACTGACCATACCTCTGCTGCTGCGACGAACTCACAAATTGACCATACATCTGCTGTGGATGCTGCTGCTGCGATGAATCCCCAAAGTCACGACGCCTAGGATGTGACGTCTGAGATCCTGTAGGGACGTCGTGGTAATAAAAAGGAGGGGACTGGGAGGAGCATCCATACATGTTTGGATAATTCTGTTGAGGTTGATGAAAATGTTGTTGTTGTTGTGGCATCGACCAAGGAGGTGGACTTTGAGAAGATATACCACCTTCAGGTTGTGATGGTAAAAATCGTTGCAGAAGGCTTTCAAACCGTGACTCAGTTTTTGTACTGGTATGCTGAGGATTACCAGATGGACCTTGTTGAGATTTCAACATCCAAATCTCTTCACGCATTGACTTCATCATTTCTGCCATAGTAGCCATGTCTTCCTGAGGCGTATGAGCAGGTTGGGCCTGTGACTGACTTTGACTTGTGGAGCTGGAAGCTGATTTTTTCCCTTTGCCTTTGCTGTAACCTACTCCTCTTTGAAAGTCAGACCTCTCCCCAAGTACTTTACTCATAATCTCGTACTGATCGATCGACGAGGAATCAGCAACAGATCCAGTTTCAGATCCCTCCGTCGGTCCTTGAGACTGGCTTTGAAGTCGTGCCCTCTCAAGCTCTCCCGTCATTTTTTCCTGTTCATAAAAAGTGTTAGAAACACAACAGTAACATAGTTTAATGAAAATAATAACACAAAAGTTTAAACTTACAAAAGTTTCTCGAGTTGCGTCGTTGACAAAAACTTTTGTCGATTTTCTCAAATGGCTATCTTTCCAAGTATCAATAACATGTTCGTCAGGGTTCACCTATACAAATGTAGAGATATGAAGTTAGAATGTAAAATTTTGTTAAATTAAATTAATATTTTTACTTACAAATTGGTGACGCTTAGCTGCCATCGATTTTGTGCCTTGCGTCGATGTATACTTCATTTCTTTTCTATTTTTCTTGTTTTGGCTGGATCGTGCAATAAATTTTGGGCTAAAAAACAATTGAACAATATCTTTCCAAATATCCTTGGTGCAATGGTCAGGTGGGGCAATGAGAACACTCTCCAAATCTTCCGGCTTAGAGTAATATTTTTTGAAGTGAGTATGTCTGATGTTCTTTCTCTTAGAATATCTTTTGCGCATCTCTGTGTAGATAGTTTTCATAACTCTCTTGGGTTCTGGATGACCATCAACATTATAAAAATGCTACATTAAAAAATAACACGTTAGTTTAGTTTGTAAATGATTTTAATAAAAAATTTATACCACAAGACTTGTTCTAAATTTTTACCTTCATATTTTGTACGACTTGTTCCTTAAATTGTTGAGGTACATCAGCAAAATCCAAGTAATGTCCTGGCAACAACAAGGTGACTTGGAGGCCTATCTCGCGGACAAAAGCTTGGTCCTCCAAGCCAACCACTTTGTTCGTCCTAGGATCAAGCTGAAGATCTAGTAGTTTCCCGGCATTCCGCCTTCGAATTTCAAGTGGTATGTTATTAGCCAGGCCACGACCCTTTCTTCTCGACACTTCAGCTATCCACATTTTCAACAATAACCAAAATTTGAAATATTAATATATATTAAACATTGGTTGAGCTTGACTTTCAAGCTATGAACAAAATTTGAAAATTATTATTAACCTGACTCACAAGTAGAGGGTACTCTACTAGGATCTGGCGAGTCTAGACCACCACCATCTCCGCCGTGAGAGGTGGCTATATCCGCTGACATTGTACTTAGGAACAAAAATTATTAGTTAGTATTAAATTATTAGTTAGTATCAAATATCACCAATGGAAATGAACACAATGATTACAAGTCCCATACATTATATTTTAAACGATTGTCTTTATTACAAAAATATAAAAACTATGTAGAATAATCACTATCACTTTTATCATTAATTAAATTAACATCAATCGGAGACACATGATTAACATCATCTTCACAAATATCAACTAGCAATTCATCTTCTTCATCGACTTCTTCTTCGCCTAAGTCGTCATTTATGAAATTATTATCCAATTGATCAGCAGGTGAATTTTGTATAGTGCCAATATATGTTGCAGGTTCATGAGATTCCATAACCAACTGACCGAGATCCACGGTCAACAAAAGATTTGATGAGCTTCTGTCATGTACAACATCAACATCTGCATCAGCTTCATCATCCTCAATGTCCAAAGTTTGATGATGATTGACATCCTCAACAATTTTCCAGTGTCGGCCTCTAAGTAGATCATCGAGATAGAATACTTGCTTAAGTATATAAGGCTCATCTTTGTACCATTCGCTACTGACGTTTATACTGGTGATATTATTTTCAGTGATTATTTTCTTCTTGCTTGGATCAGTGTTAAACCATTTGCACCTAAACAATGCAGCTGAATATGCACCAGTGAAAGATAACACTAGTACTTCTTGAAGCGTGCCATAATAGTTAAAACCTTCAGTTCCCGCAACAGGCACTCCACTATTCTGTGTGGTGAGCTTTTGATCTCGGTCATAAGCGATAAATCGAACACCATTAACTATACAACCTTCGTAGTAGGTTGCCAAGTGATCTGACCCAAATGCTAAAGCTAGCAACTCATCACCATTCTCTAAAGATCCAAGTTTGTGCAAGTCATATATCTAAATAAATTAATAAACCTATATTAGAATGATAAAAATATCATTACAACAATAAATGTTTAAAAATAATCTCAATTTTACATTCTTATGAAACCATTGGTGAAAATTTTTCTTGTGTAAAAAATTATGATCACCATCTGGGTATTTCAGTTTGATCTCTACTAGGTGTTCGCTGTAAATTTGAATGATTTGACTATATTAGATAAAACAATTTGGAATGAACATAAATTTCACTTTAAAGGGAATAAACTTACTCTAAGTAATCCTGAATTTCGGGAGAATTGTCAAGTATGAATCATTAAGCCATTTCACGAGTCGCAAGGTCGAGAGGCTTGAGAGTTCCCTTTGTCAGGGGACGACATTGAGATTGAAACACAGTAAGGTGTCGTGGGACATACACCTCATCTTCATTGCGATCAAGACGGTTAAATTTGTTTCAACCCCTTTGAAATATATCGAACAAAATGTCAAAGCCTCATCAGCAACATAGCCTTCAGCTATCGACCCTTCAGGACGAGCTTTATTTCCCACGTAGTTCTTCAATTTTTTCATGTACCTTTCAAAAGGATACATCCACCTCATAAATACTGGTCCACCCAAAATCGCTTATCCAGGCAAATGTAAGACCAAGTGAATCATTATATCAAAAAAAAGCTGGAGGAAAAATCAACTCCATCTTGCACAATATCAGAACAAGGTATTTTTGTGCTTCCTCCATATCTGTAAAATTTATAGTCCTCGAACATACTTCCCTGAAAAAATTACACAGTTCAGAAATAGTGGTCGATATATCTTTTGGGAGAAACTTGCAAACACCCACTGACAGTAATCGTTGCATCATAACATGACGGTTGTGAGATTTCAACCCAATGATATTTGTTTCATTCTCGATTACTTTTTTCTTCAAATTTGAACAAAAGTCATCTGGAAATTTCACTTCTTTAATAAATTGACAAAATTGTTGTCTCTGAGCAGGAGTTAACACGTAAGAAGCATGCGGCTTCATCAACTTTCCATTCTCATCTTCATAAATCCACAATGATTCCCTTACTCCCATCTTCTTCAAATCATATCTTGCATTAGTGGTGTCCTTAGACTTGTCATTGTCCAAGATTGTGCCGAGGAGACTATCACACACATTTTTTTTGACATGCATGACATCAATGTTATGTTTTAAAATGTTTGTACACCAATAATCAAGCTCGTAGAATATGCTTTTTTTCCTCCAATTTCTGTCTTTCGCAACTCTTCTACGTTTCACACCTCCAAACTGTAAGTGTTTTCCAGGAACTTGGGGTGGAAGGTTATTCACTTGTTCTAATATTTCCTCACAAGTAAATCGTCTCGGAGGACGTCTTCTCTCAATTTGGCCGTCGAACTCAGTGTCCCTTATCATTTGATGTGTATTGGGCAAGAATCTTCTGTGACCAACATAAGATGTCTTACCGATCACTCGAATGGAAGATGTGTCTTCATTACATGTGGGACAAGCTTTGTATCCCTGACCACTCCATCTAGACAAACTATTTCGAGCTGGAAAATCATTGACTGTCCATAAAAGGGCTATGCGCAGCTTGAACATAGTGTTGGTCATACTATCTCTCGTAACAACTCTGTTAGCCCACAAATCCTTCAACTCATCCACCAATGGTCTTAGAAATACATCTATGTCCTTACCCGGTGATTTTTGGACCAGGAATAAGGATGGTCAGCATCAAATTATTGTGTTTCATACATAACCAAGGTGGAAGATTATAGTTCACCAACACCACAGGCCACATGTTGTATGCTAGGTTCATGTTGCCAAATGGATTAAATCCATCAGCAGCTAAGCCTAAACGAACATTCCTAGGATCACTTGCAAAAGCAGGATGATTGACGTCAAAGTTCTTCCACGCCGTCCCATCCACCGGGTGTCGCATCACCCCATCATCTTTCGATTTCCCAGTGTGGTGCCATAGCATGTCCTTCGCTGTAAGCCTTGAGCTGTATAGTCTTTTTCAACCGGGGTGTCAATGGAAAGTAACACATCACCTTATGCAGTACCTTTTTTCCTTTAGTTTTTTAAAAAGTAACCCATTGACTAGTTCCGCAAACTGGACATTCCTCTTTGTTTGCATGCTCTTTGTAAAATAAACAACAATCATATTGGCACACATGAATCAACTCGTATCCCAACCCTAATTTCTTCAATCTCTTTTTAGCCTCGTAGTACGTTGATGGAATTTTATTTTCCTTCGGAAAGGAAAGCTTTAACAACTTCAATAATTCATCGAATATGTTGTTAGGAATCTTCCCTCTAACTTTCAAATGTAATAGCTTAGCTAAGAAGTTAAGGGAAGAAATCATATCACATCCAGGATACAACTCAACTTCAATCTCCTCAAATAACTCGTCGTAATACTGACTTGTGCCGTAATTATTGTCTACTTGCTCAGTTGTCAGTAAGAGGAAGTCCTCCACTATGGGAATCATCTCGTCAACTTCATCATCATCAACTTCATCATCAACAACATCTAGTTCCGCTTCCCCATGATAAATCCACCTTTCATAACCTTGATAAAATTCCCTATCGAATACATGTGCTTCGACAACAGGTAAAATTTAAAGCCTATTATTTATGCATTTGACACACGGACACCTAATTCTTTCATCAGAATCCTTATGTTCCGAGGCTATCGTCAAAAAAGATTGTAGACCATTCCAATATTCTTGACAAGCACGATTTCTCAATGTTGTCCAAGTCTTGTCAATCGCCATCTAAAATGTTAAAAGAGTCTCCAAGTTTTAGTAATGTGAATAGAAATGGATAACAAAACAAAATTGTTATCATTTTTGAAATCTTATGCAATATTATAATATCTTATGTTATTTTATGATGTTTTATTAGATAATGTTATTCAAATTAAAAAAAATTCATTCATTATTTTATTATTAATATTTTAAACTTATCATTTCTGTGCCGATATCCGTGTAATTGATGGTTGTAGTCAACAACCATCAGTCACAAGCATACCGGGACAGAAAAAATAAATTATTATAAGAGATGTAGTAATTTTAATTAATCATTATTAATTGTAAAAACTTTTATTAAATAAAATTATCAATTTCTATATTCAAATAATTTAATACTAGTTAATATTAGATAATAATATTTAATAAAAAAATTAAAATAATTTCTTTAAATAATTTATTATTTATTTAATTAATCATTATTAATTTTTAACACTTTTATTAAATTAAATTAAATTATTCAATTAGATAATGTTATTTAATAAAAAATTAAATTAAATTATTTAATTAAATAATGTTGAATCAAACTTTTATTATTTAATTAATTAAAAAATTAAAAAATAAATTATTATAAGATATATAGTAATTTTAATTAATCATTATTAATTGTAAAAACTTTTATTAAATAAAATTTTAAATTTCTATATTCAAATAATTTAATACTAGTTAATATTAGATAATAATATTTAATAAACAAATTAAAATAATTTCTTTAAATAATTTATTATTTATTTAATTAATCATTATTAATTTTTAACACTTTTATTAAATTAAATTAGATTATTCAATTAGATAATGTTATTTAATAAAAAATTAAATTAAATTATTTAATTAAATAATGTTGAATCAAACTTTTATTATTTAATTAATTAAAAAATAAGTTATTATAAGATATGTAGTAATTTTTAATTAATCATTATTAATTGTAAAAACTTTTATTAAATAAAATTTTAAATTTCTATATTCAAATAATTTAATACTAGTTAATATTAGATAATAATATTTAATAAACAAATTAAAATAATTTCTTATTTATTTAATTAATCATTATTAATTTTTAACACTTTTATTAAATTAAATTAAATTATTCAATTAGATAATGTTATTTAATAAAAAATTAAATTAAATGATTTAATTAAATAATGTTGAATCAAACTTTTATTATTTAATTAATTAAAAAATTAAAAAATAAATTATTATAAGATATGTAGTAATTTTTAATTAATCATTATTAATTGTAAAAACTTTTATTAAATAAAATTTTAAATTTTTATATTAAAATAATTTAATACTAGTTAATATTAGATAATAATATTTAATAAATAAATAAAAATAATTTCTTTAAATTAACATAGGGAATTTAAACCCAAACAAAAGTTTTTTTAAAAAATTCTTGTACAAACATAGAAAGTAAGAAATAGATGTTAGAATTTTATATGGACTAATATAATTACAAACATAATTCCATTATCACAATCATTTTCTAGAGTGCCTACGAATAGTTAAAGACCATAATGAGATGATTAATATTAATCTAATTGCAATTGAGGCACATGGTAGCACCCTAAAAACTATAGGTTGGCCCATTAAACCATAGTCCACCATATCTAATAATATAAGCCCAATAGACCCAATATACCCCTTAGGGTAAGAAGACATACAAGACATATATATAGAACATATGTGTTGTTGGGTAAAGTGAGACGTATGTGGTTTTGGTAAGGGTTGCTTTCCATAAGTTCTCTCTTGCATTGTTTTTTTAATATTGTTTTGTGTAGATCGTGAGATATTCAAGGATGAACATTGGAGACTCAATGTCAGGTATGTTTCATCTCTATATATTCAATTCAATGCTCTAAATAAAATGTGTTCCTGGATTGTTGTATGAGCATGTAATGTTGATTTGAATATGATTTATGGATTTAATGCTCATAATATTGTTTACAATTTATCAATAGAATCCAAAAACGGCAGTACATTTTAGTTTCATAATAGTAGTTTTCATTGATTGTAAAATACATTTGTGTAGCTAAATTAAAAATCATAATTTACAAGTAAGCAATATTAAAACAAAAAAATATCTAGATGATTCAACTTACTTTTTCTTTCAAGTCACCAAAGTTGTTTATTTTATTCACCAATTCAGCTTTGGGAATGAAACCTCTCAAATTCTGCAAAGTAAGATTCAAATTTGGTACCAATTAGACAACAAAAGAAATTAAATGAATAAGCAAATACATAGAAACCCAACACGCTAACCTCAATTCTTGTTAGAAGGCCTCCAGTATTCCATTCTGTAATTCTAACCTCAATTGTTTTATCTGTCAAAGATAAAAAAGCATGAAAACACAAAGTAAAAAAAAAACAAAACAAGAAAATTTCAGCAACAATTTTGAGTGACACTGAAAGCAAAAATCATGATAATTTGTTAAAGAAACAAAGTAAAAAAATTCTAGTACTTGTAAGGTCTACAAACATAAAAAGTTTGTAAGGTCTACAAACATAAAAAGTAGGAAATAGAAACAAAAAAAGGCAGTACTCAATCCAAAATACAATGGTTTACCTCACTATACACATCATTCATTCATTCACCTTCTAAAATAGAATAAATTTAGTCAACTCTTATCTTAAAAATAATTAGACTACTCTAATTATAATTAATTAATTTTTTTTTTAAAAACAACTCTCAAATTTCAATGGTTCGGTTTATAAATTTTTAAAAATTAATTTTGAAGTATATTTTGATAAAAATTAAGCATTGAAACAAATAATAAATTATTTTTTCTTCCTCCTTCTTTCCCTTCCTTTATCTCTCGTTCTTCATAGCCCCAATTTCAAAAACCCAGCAAAACCCCCAGCTGTTGAGGCCAGGAAACAAATCCACAAATCAAATACAAATGAAAATCACACAAAATTAAAAAAAATGCATGGTTAAGCTATTCAATCGTGTAATATATGCTACTGGTTCGAGTACATTCATGAAGATTGCTTGAGAGTAATGATAGCACAATAAAGAAAAGCAATAAATATCCAATAAAAAAGGGTTTTTAATACACATAATATAACTTGGCCTTAGGGACATTTGCAAAGATTTATATCTCTTTCACATTTTTTGTATAATCAATCTCAAATCTATACTATACCATATACCAAAAAGCCCATCAAATTTATATATAGTCGACAAGATACATAAAGATGGTTTTATATTCCTAAAAAGCAAGATACAGATACAGGATCAGCATTGTTGCCTGCAAGAACATAGAATAAATTTTTAAATGATAACAACCCAACGAAGAGCAAGTATGAACATACCTAAATCTCCAAAGCTAGATTGTGCCCTCTGAATGCAAAGGCAACAATTCCAAGAGTTTGAGAATACTGAAGCAGAGAACCAATTAGGTTATGAGAGTTTGAGAATAGGAGAATCGGGAGGGACGGACGAACCAATTTTTCATATATAACATTATTACTGGCGGGGACTCGCTGCTATTAATATTCACCTGCCAGTAATACACTATTAGCGGCGGGACCCGCCGCTATCACTATAACCCGTCGGGACAAGGGTTATTATCGGCGGATATAGACTCGCCGCTAATGTTATTACCTATTAGCGGCGGGTAGTCCGCCGGTAATAATGGAAAATACCCGCCGCTAATAAATTTGAAACCGTTCTCTTTCTCAGTACCCGGACATTTTATTAGCGGTGGACTACCCGCCGCTAATAATGGGTCAGTCCGTCGCTAATAAAAAAAATTAATTTTTTAATTTAATTTCCCTATTATTAGCGGCGAATCTAGTACTCCACCGCTAATGACCTATACAATACCGGCGGACCCGGTCCGCCGGTAATATTTCCACCTCTAAAAACATTTTTTCTTGTAGTGAATCAGTAAAAATCTATTGCACTGACTTACTCTTAGGACTCATTCTTTTGAACATTATTTACAATTATAATCTACTGTGACCTAGTTACTATAATTGTAATTATTTATATGTTCGAGATTTTATAAATATTTGTATTATTCCAATAATCATGTAATAAAACAAGCATGCAATATGATTAAAACAAGCATGCAATATGATTGTTAAATTAAATGATTTCTACTTCTTTTATTGACAATAAAAAATCGAGTTATATGTTTGACATGGAAAAATAACTGTAGCTTTAAGCACTCTAAAATTGAATTCGAGTGCTCAAAAAAGCAATAGTTGAAGTAGTTATGAAGAGATCTTTTTGTTTTTGTAAGTTGGTCTAGTTTATTACTTTTTCCTTGTGCCTTTTTCGATTTAGGGTAGAAACCAGAGAAACATGAGAACCGTCTTCTCGTGTGTGATGTCTAAGTAGAGTAGTTAAAAACGATGAAATAAGATATTTGTATTGTAAGAGGATGATGTCTTGGTACTTTAAGGATGGATTAGCTAGTTTGTATTCTAGTGACTACATGAGAGAAAAAATCATGCAGCCTATCAATTTTTGGTAAATGATTAATAAAATGGAGGGCCCTAGCTAAGGATTGTGTGTCACCATGAGAGCCACAACACATGAAAAAGGAAGCCATGCCTCCTTTGGTTTCCATCACATAATCACTTTAATTGGGTGGCATGCATGTATTATGCTAGCTTGTCATTTTGAATATTAGTTTGCCATGTCCCAAAAGTTGCTCTGCAACCCAGGCTTGAATGCCTTTAATTTCGACTCATCACACACATTTATGGGTCCCAAAGTTTATTTAATAATGTGTGTTTTTCTAGCTCACTTGTCTTTCTGTTCAAAACAACTCAACACAAGAGACAGCAAGTGATTTTTCATAGAAATTATTTTAGTATGTCCCTAGTAATTTTAACCATATTGGCGAGTCTCATTACTATGAGTAGTTTAAAACAATAGTAATAATATAGATTCATTGGTCAAAATTCTATCGAGACACTAATATCTTTTTAATGTGACGATGAGTACAAAAGTTATATACAACCATACTCATCAACATCAAAGACAAATACAAATAATTTTTATAGAATATTAGATTATATCAAGAATAAATTACGACTAAAATACTCAATATTTTTAAAATGTTACACTTTATACTCGAACTTTTTTTGTGTGGTAAATATACTTAATGTTTTCAAAATGATACTTTTATACCCAAACTTTTTTTTACTGTAAATATACTAAATGTTTTAAAAATGTTGCACTTTTATACTTATTTTTTTTATTATTATTTTGAGAAATAATAGGATAGTGAAAGAAAAATACAAGATTTTAATTTTAAATTATTTTTCATTTCCTTATTTTTTCTCAAAATAATTAAAAAAATAATTTAAGATTATAAAATTAATCAAAATAATTAAAACTTATATGTTTCCTTCACTTCTTTTAAAAACTTATATTTTAAATTGATAGAAAGATGTAAGTTTTTTATTATTTTAAATGATTTTTTTATTAATTTTAATAAAAGATTTGTTCATTTTTAATTTAAAATACTTATTTTGAGAAAGAATAAGAAAGAAAAGATAATTTAAAATTTAAAATAATTAAAAATCTATATTTTTCATTTACTTTTTTACTATTTCTCAAAATAATAATAAAATAAGTATAAAAGTGCAACATTTTAAAAATGCTGGGTATATTTACCATAAAAAATTGGGTATAAAAGTACAACATTTTGAAGACATTGAGTATTTATACTGCAAAAAAAAAGTATAAAAGTGCAACATTTTAAAAATATTGAGAATTTCAGCTGCAATTTACTCTTATATCAATGAAGTATTGTATTAGAAATATTCCTTTTAAATCATGAATGTAGAGGATGATTTGAGTCTCCATAACCTGCAAAAAAAAAAAAAAAAGAGTAAGAGAGACACATGGATGCACTTATATAATATATATGCATGAGAAAGTTTTTATTTTTAATCTTAGTGTATGGGGTAATTTCCCCGAAGTAATGTGGCAAAGAATTAAGAAGGGAAAATGTTCATTTTGAAGAAATATTTCATTAA
Organism: Humulus lupulus; assembly: GCF_963169125.1. NCBI lineage: Eukaryota > Viridiplantae > Streptophyta > Magnoliopsida > Rosales > Cannabaceae > Humulus > Humulus lupulus. The sequence continues at coordinate 141,388,891 of NC_084801.1, read as the reverse complement.
ATAAAATAAAGTGTGGTTGTTGAACTCTGAGTTCAAAATGATTGGATAGATTGATGAGCTCTGAGCTCAAAATGACTGAATAGATTGATGAGCTTTGAGCTCAAAATAATTGAACATATTGATGAATTTTGAGCTCAAAATGAACGAACGGGACGATGAGTCTTGGGCTCAAAGAGGAAGAACCAAGGGAAGAACCCAGAGCTTAAGCTGAGCGAAAAGATTAGTGAGCCTGGGAGCTCACAATTTGAAAGAGAAGAAAGGCGGGAAGAAGGTTAATGAAGCTGGACATGTGGATCAATCCCAATAAGCTTTCTTAACCTTATTTATTGTCATTTTTCTATAAAAAGAAGAAGAGAGAGACCTATTTTGGGGATCTCAGACTTTAGATTGATTAAAGCTTGTGAAGATTGAGAATTGAGAAAGAGAGCATTGTGCTGACTTCAACATAATAGTATCTTTTGCAGGTACCCCTCCTTTGTCATTGAACACCTTCATGCTATTGGTTTACCCAACAAAATGTGTATTTACCATATGAACTACATCAGCACATAATAGTATGGTGGATTTGTGATCTAGCGAAATATGTAAAAGATTTGGGGGAAGATTTTGACCCAAACAATTAGCGTCGTCTGTGGGAAGCTTATTGAGCAATAAAGCTATGCACAACGATGCAGAAAACATTCTCTTAAATTTTATATGACTATTATTTTTTGTATCTTTTGCAAAAATTGAGTGAATGGTAATCAGTGAAGAAAAAAATGCCTCGATCGAAAACACAGCAAGAGGAAGACGCAAGCCAATCACCACATGTTGATTACACGCAAGAGTTACATGAAGTGATGCAATACATGCAACAAATGAAAGAGCAAGATGATGTTAGATTACGTTTAGCCGAAGAGCGACAACAACAAGTGGAGGAGCGTCATCAAAAGCGAATAGAAGAAATGGTCACTCAACAAGCTAAGTTGGTGGTAGAGTTGGCGATGATGCAACGAGAGAAAGGTGCCCATCATGGGTGAGCGATGAACACAAGGATGGGGCCAGGTGATGAGGCTCAGCCAGAAAATGACCTGGAACATCAGGAAGTGGAAGAAGATACACTCGAGGTTTATGGAAAAGAAGCACAAAAATCATTACAAAGGGAGAAAGAACAGAGTGGAACTCATACTACAAAGAAGTTAGAAAAGCAATCGCTAAAAAACAATCACAAGCCCACCAGTTTCCATCAACACTAGCAATGCCTTTTGATTGGAAGGAGCAGATTGTTGACCTGTGAAATTGGCCAACATTCGTATGTACAATGTACGACACCTTTTGAACGAAATAAATATAATAAACGACAGAGTACAAATATCTTAAACAAACACACATAAATTTTATAGTGGTTCAGCCCTGTTCTGATGAATACTAATAACCTAATCCACTTAGCTTTTAGTATTGAATCACTCGACAATTACACTGATGAACAAAAGTATTCACTCGTTTCTAATTTGCCCAGAATTTCTCCCCAAATGTTCTTCAGATCTCCAAAATTCCAGAAAAAGCGATCCCTCGGAATGAAGCCTTGGGTCCTCAATTTATAGTACCCAGGGGCTGTTACATAACCAGTAATATTGGGATCGTGGTTTGGTACATAATTATCAGGTAGTGGAGATACGTGTCCACCTCCCCATGATTATGAGATCATGGGTCTTCTCGTTGTTTCTCTAGATTGTGGTGGATAATGCACGATAGAAACATCTGGGAAGATGTTAAGCCTCTGTTGGTATATGAGACTTAGGTGCTACGCCCGACGACCCGAGCTTGGGTGTTAGGCATGTGACCTTCTGGGTGCTGGACCTGTTGATCCTTTGGGTGCTAGGCTTGTGACCTTCTGGGTGCTAGGTCTGTTGATCTCAGTTTGAATGAGAGTGAGTAGTTCTCAGTGAAGTGTACTTGGGGGTTTGAGCCGACCACCCTATGAAGAATAGGGTGGGCCGACCATCAGGTGGTTCTTGAGCATGTCGGGCCGACCACCCTAGGGGTTGGGGTTAGGCCGACCATCCCTAGGGATCCTTGGGCATACTGGGGCAGACTACCCCTAGGGTAAGGGTCAAGCCGACCACTCTCTTGGACACACTGGGGCTGACCACCCCTAGGGTAGAGGTCAGGTCGACCATCACTAGGGCTCTTGGGCCTGCTTAGGCTGACCACCCCTAGGGGGTTTAGGCTTGGTCGACTTCCCCATAGGTCCTGGACCTATCTTTTTTTCCCGTCGGTCTTTTCTCAATACTTTTGTCGTTTTTCCCTGATTTGTGATGTTACGTATCGCATTCTCATTCGCCACGTCATCCTTGTATTTTTGAGGGATAACATTTGCCCCTCAAGTTTATTGTAATGTTTTCAACATTGCGGTAAACTTGATCCTGACCCGAGAAACCTACCGTAGCAGTACTTAAATAGTCAAGTCCCTCGAGACATTACATAGTACTTTTTTAACTATCGATAATTTGCTCAGCACTAATTTTTCAGGGACAATTAGAAATTCCTAAAAATAAGTAGGTTTTTCAAGGAAAATTAATTTCCTAAAAATCTAATATATTTTTCAAGGAAATTTGAAATCCTAAAAATATAACATATTTTTGAAGGAGTTTTAAAGTCCTAAAATTATAATATATTTTTCAAGGATATTAATTCCTAAAAATAAAAATATTTTCCAAGGAATTTTAATTCCTAAAAATATAAGATAGTTTTTCAAGGAATTTGATTTCCTAAAAATATAAATATTTTTCAAGGAATTTTAAATTCCTAAAAATATAGATATTTTTCAAGGAATTTGAAATTTTAACCATACCGGATATTTTTCAAGGAAATTTGAATTCCTAATACTATCTTATCTGGTTGAGATGTTATATGTAGGTCTTCTCTTCTCATTCTTGCTCTACGCGTCACTTTCAAAAAAATTCCAAGCCTGATTTCTTCAATTCCTTCTCAAACTCAGATATTTGGTAAGTACTTTATTCTAATCCTCACATCATTTAATTTAAATGTGCTTAGATTCATAAGAAACACTTTGCATTTTTGAGGAATTTTTGTCTGAATTTCTTGTTTTGTATCCTGATAAAAAATAATTGACTTACTTGAATCAAGATTTCTCTGTAAAATTCCTTAGTCTGGGCGATTTCCAGAGTTATAAACCCCAAACTAGACGATTTCTAGGGATGCAAGACCCTAGGCCGATCACTCACTAGTCCTCGCGATTTCTGGGACTCCAAACCCTAGTTCCTGCGATTTCCAGGGATAGGATCAGGTTTGGGCCGAGTACCTCTTGGCTTCTCCTTGTGCGATTTCCAGGCCTAGGAACAGATTTGGGCCGAGCACCTTCAGAGTTTCCAACCTTTGCCTTAGGCGATTTCCAGGCTTAGGAACAGTATTTGGGCCGAGCACCTCCAGGGCTCCCAATCCTTGCCTTAGGTGATTTCCAGGCTTAGGCTTAGGGTTAGGCCGACCACCCCTAGAGCTTCATGGGCCGAGTACTTCCTTTCCCTTGGGCGATATTCAGGGATCCGAGGTGGTCAGCCCAAGCATAAGCCGACTACCTGTGACCCTAAATATAATTTTTTCACCTCAACTGATCTCCTTGGGGGCCTTCCTTGTACTGTAAATTTTTTTCATATGACATTTTATGCCTTTATGATTTTTTGTTATGAGTACCCAGTGTATTGATTGAAATATTTTATTTCCAATGCTTACTAAGTATATCAACTCACAACCCTCATTGGTTCAGGTATCAGTATACTCTGAACACATGTTTTTTATGTGCCATACTAACCTTACTCTTTTATGTTTTTCATGCTAACAACCATGGTAATGTGAGTAGTTCGCTACTTCACCAAGTACCATGAACAAAACAGGTCGACCACCCTATGGGTGATAGGCCGACCACTCTGTAGGGTTGATGATCTGGCCGACCACCCTATAAGGGACTTGGCTAGAAGTTTCCCTACCAATGCCTTTTTTGTTTTTGTTTTTTGCATTTTCAGAACATATGTTGAACAAATGTCCTAGAAAAACTTGAGCTTGCTTAGTACTTAAGGCCACACCCTCATTGCTCGTGTATAACCTGATCAGTATGTACTATATGCCCCCAAGTGATCATGGGTTTAAAAGCCTTGGTCACTTGCTACTTGACCATGCCTTGCTTCGAGCGTTTAGACACATAGTACCATCCTTTTCACCCAATAATGCAAGCAGCAAATGCTTGTCCCTCATTGGTAGTCGGGTGATGGTTTCATACTCAACAGTAATGATACCTATACATAGATGCAGATTGTGTAGCAAGTGTTGATCACGATCTACGTAATCTCTCGTGTACTCGTTATAATGATTGTAGATAGAAATGTCTAACTTGGACCAACCGGATGAGTCTTAGATCAAATTATCGATTGATCCCTCAAGGACCAGTATCTTTTGTTGATCGTATAGGGTGATAGGTTCCCCAAGAACAAAGATCGAACATGATCAAATTTGGCGAAAAGGTCCTAAGACCTGTCTCTTGTTCGGATCGTATAGGTCGATAGGCTCTTCAAGAAGCAAGATCGAACATGATTCGTAAATTTGGCGACAAGGTCATCGGACCTGTCTCTCGTTTGGATCGTATGGGTTGATAGGCTCCTCAAGAACCAAGATCGAACATAATCCATTAATTTGGCAACAAGGTCTTAAGACCTGTCTCTCTTGTTGATCGTGTGGGTCGATAGGTTCCTCAAGAACTAGGATCGAACATGATCAAATATTTTGGCGAAAAAGTCCTAGGACTAGTCTCTCATTTGGATCTTATGGGTCGATAGGCTCCTCAAGAACCAAGATCGAACATGATCCGTAAATTTGGTGACAAGGTCCTAGGACCTGTCTCTCTTGTTGATCATGTGGGTCGATAGATTCCTCAAGAACCAGGATTGAACATGATCAAATAGTTTGGCGACAAGGTCCCAGGACAAGTCTCTCAATTGGATCTTATGGGTCGATGGGCTCCTCAAGAACCAAGATCGAACATGTTCCATTAGTTTGGCGACAAGGTCCTCGGACCAGTCTCTCATTTGGATCTTATGGGTCGATAGGATCCTCAAGAACCAAGATCGAACATGATCCGATGAGGTTGACAAGTCTAAAGGACAAGTCCCTCATTGAAAGAAATTTAAAGAACTAAGAGAAACTTGAGAAATTAAATTCATTCATTGAAGCACTATGGCTGTTACATAGATAATTCGAAAATAATACATTTGCAAATTAAAACTTGTGTTGCTGCTGAACAACTTCATTGTTAGTATTAGCAGAGGTGTTCGCCATTCTAGTAGTTTTTGATTAGTTCTCCATTCAGTCGAGCTATCTTGTATGTCCCTAGTGGGATCACCTCCTTCACAAGGTATGGCCCTTCCCAGTTAGGTCTTAGTACTCCCGCTGTAGTGTCCTTAGTGTTTAGGAACACCCTCCTGAGTACTAAGTCCCCAACTTGGAATTTTTTATCTTTCACTCTGGAGTTGAAGTATCTGGCCACTTTTTGTTGATGTGCTGCTATTCTGAGACTTTCCTTTTCTCGTCTTTCTTCGATTAAATCGAGCGACTCTTCTATTAGTTGATGGTTCCTCCCCTGATCGTATGTCTCCTGTCTATGCGATGGGGGAGTGAGTTCAACTGGCAGCATGGCTTCATACCCAAACGCCAAAGAGAATGGCGTATGCCCTGTTGCCGTTCGTGTCATCGTTCAATGTGACCATAGGACCTCCGGAAGTAATTTTGGTTAGGCTCCTTTGGCTTGTTCAAGGCGTTTCTTCAGAGTGTCTTTGAGATTCTTGTTCACTGTTTCTACTTGGCCATTAGCTTGGGGGTGTGCTACCGAGGAAAAGCTCTTTGTGATTCCATGCCTCGTACGAAATTCGGTGAACATATCACTGTCGAATTGAGTCCCATTGTCTGAGACTATCTTCCTTGGTAGGCCAAATCGACATATGATATTCTTCACCACAAAGTCTAAGACTTTATTTGAGGTTATGGTGGGGAGCGGTTCTGCTTCAGTCCATTTGGTGAAGTAGTCCACGGCTACAACATCAAATTGGACTCCTCCCCTTCCTGTGGGTAGCTTTCTGATTAGGTCGATCCTCCATACAGCAAATGGCCAAGGTCTTTGCATCTGTGTTAATTCGTCAGGTGTCACCCAGGGTATCTTGGAGAACATCTGGCACTTGTGGCATCTTCTGACATACTCCATCGAGTCTTCATTCATCGTCGGCCAGAAGTATCCTTGTCTTAGGATTTTCTTTGATAGGCTCTGCCCCCCAACGTGATCTCCACAAAACCCCTCGTGTACCTCAATCATTAACAACTTTGACTGCTCGGGTGTAACACACCTTAGCAGTGGTAGGAAGCACCCTCATTAGTACAGTACCCCTTCGACTATCTTATATCGTGCAACTTGCACTACAAGAAAATGGGGTCTTTACCTACCAATTGTAAGTGTAGGTAAAACTAGCCTAATGGTGGGTAATATGGTTTACCTACCAATATTGAATTGGTAGAGATTGGTAGGTAAAAGTTAGTGGGGAAAGAGTCTTTACCTACACTTATTAACACTGGTAGGTAAAAGAATCAGTGGACCCCACTAAGTTATAAATCAATTGATGAGTCATCAGATGACGTGTTTGATGACATGGTATCCTATGTGTATGCTGACATGATTTTTGTAGTTTTACGTGTCTGATGACGTGGCATCATACGTGGCGTCCTACGTGGCATCATATGTGGCATCCTACATGGTATCATTTTATTAGCCCACATAGCATTATTTTATTGGTTTGTTACACAATTTATATTTTGTTCAAATTTAATGGTTATGTGTAGGTAAAAGATAATAACAGTTATTTGTAAATGTTCTATATTAGAAATAAACTAGAAAAAAACCATTTAATAATAAAATATTTAATGCTAAAATTCTTTATAATGTTCAATACTAAAATAAGTCATAAAATTATCATTTTAAGGTTACCCCTACCAAAATAAAAAAAAACTTCATAAAGTTCATTCCTTAGTAAATTAATGTAAATAAACTAAGAATCATCTTGTGACTCCCGAACTGAAATAGATGGCGACTCTCTTAAATTTGCATCTGAAGCTTGGTCTGTTAGAGGTGGTGGAGGCGGTGCCATCAAATTGTTATGACGAAGTATATCCACAACTACACTAAGTTGTTCGTTAGTAGCATTAAGGCGGGAAGTTGTATCATTAAGTCGTTCAAGTAACTCTTCATAAGTTGGTTGATTACCCACAATATTTTCACGATGTGAAGTAGAAGTTGTGACACTAGGAGACCGCCCCCACCCTCGCAAGTATACCGAATCATGTCCAAGTACACGCTCCATAATCTCTTTATCAGACAGTTCTTCTCGAGGATGTTGACCCCTTAACTCCATCATTTTATCCTAATATGTGACAGGACGAAGTTTCAGCTTCTTTTTGCGAACATCATTAATCATGTCCCGTATTCCCAGCCAAATCAAAGAGTCCACAATTTGATAGGACAGCTAGATATTGTGAGCATAAAAAACATTAGAAGATACAACAGATCTTTGAAGAAAAAATGCAATAGAATGGCAGCTATCATAAATGTCTAATTATAATAATCAAAGACTCACTCTATATCCAGCTTGTTGCTTGACATGAGACAAAGGATGTGGGAATTCACTAGTTGGCCTGATGGGAATAGATAACAAAAATAGTACAAATTATAATCTATTAACTATATAAAGAGTGACCAGATTGAACCCAAAAATGGACTCTTAAAAAATCTTTATCCACAACAGTAAAAACAATACAAACTTTATAGGATCCCATTACTGAAATAAGACTTACGTCCAGGGCATTGTGAAAAATATATGAATCGGTACTTTTAGTGCTTCTGCCACATGTGTATGCCCTAAAGAAGCATTTATTAAACATAAGTATCTTGAGAAACATAAACAAAGAAATCTAAAATGGCTCCTTATCGGAACAACATAAATTACTAATATATAGAAAACTAATGACAGAATAAACTTGTAAATCAACAAACAACACAACGTAGAGGTTTAATTTAACCAGTTCACAAGTATCTAAATATGGTTTCTTTTGTTCTGATCAATTATGAAGTATCTCATTTTACTCGAAGAAGGCATTATTGTGATTTTCACCAAAATATTCAATTATAACCTCCTCCCATCTAGCATATTTATAAATCTTAACAAAATTGGCAATAAAGATGGAAACCTAACAGAACAATACGTATTCTATTTTGTGCTTTTTTTAAAAGAGGTCATGAATTGGATAGAGACTTACAAAACCATTTCATAACAGTTCCATTTCAATCATATCATAACATTGTTTAAACAGTTGAAACAATACAAACTTTATTTTTTCATAAACTAAGTTTGTATTGTTCTGACTGTTGTGGATCTGTTATTTTGTCATGATAGCATACTAAGCAATGAAAAGTTCCTCAATAGCTTTACTAAGTACAAGTCCTGTCCAGACAACTTGATTTTTTTGGTTTATAATGCCCATCCTATTTCTTATTCACAAAATTCATTTCTAATATAGACATGCTTCCAAGTTCCCCTCTCTTCCCCCAAAAAAATCTGCTTAACTTCAAGATCACAATTGAAATATAAATCCTTATGGAAAAAGATGTTTTTAAAAAAAACAATTCCTCGATAGAAATGTTTTTATATAAATACATTTACATGTGAAGAAAAAAAACCCATAAATAAGAAGAGCTTACCATAGGCTGGGGGGTTTGCAATGATTGCATCTGCTTTAAACGGAATACCAGAATCCATATCAGGTTCTTTTCAAGCTGGAAGTAGAGAGTATATAATTTCCTTCATTTGATTTCTTTGTACAGGTATCTCAGATGGTCCTGATGGCAAGAAACCTTTATTTTTAACCATATCTGCAGAAAGATAAATTTTTTAAATCAAACTGAGTGAATAATGAACATAGATTACTGCCTAATTATTTGGCAAAAGGTCCGACTATATTCACAACAGGGAAGGCTTAGTTATATATTATTACAATCCATAATACTGCACTTGTTGTGTGGGACACTCAGCACACAGTGAGACATTAATAATGCATGTATATCGATTGTCCAATAAACAAGCTTCTTTAACTTTCAGGGGAACGTCACTTAGCTCTGGAGTTTTTTTTTTTTATTATTATTATTTAATTTTGTTTCTTCTTTTTCATTTTTCTTTTTCACTTCAATAGCAGGACCAAGTAAGTCAACAAATATTGCGTACTGGTACATACAACCAGCAAGAACTTTTGGGTCACCACCGCCTAGAGGGTAAAACTCCAATCCAGCTGTCAAGACAAACTCTTTGAAATTTGAGTGAGTTGCTAATCTAACACGATGGCCATAGTCCTGCATACAAACAATTAATATAGATCTCCCTCATTAATATCATTAGTGAAAACATAAAGATTAGTTCTTCATTCACATCTTATGATAATAAGAGGTAAATGGAAATTCAAAAGAAAAAGTCATATATCACAACTATTTAAGATCCTTAATTTCATGCTACATATATGCCTTCAGAGGATAATATTTCTGCACCGTATCACATCAGTAAAATAAAATATATATATTAGATTCTGACTAAGATAAAGCAAAGAGACTCAGACTAAAATAAAATTCTTGTCACCTGTAAACGCTTGCCAATTGCAATAAATGGCTGAACATCTCCACGTGTGCCAACAATAAGCATTACAATCTGCATTGGTGGTATATATTGAAAGTCAGTTGCCTCAGGAAGCTCACAATCAAAAGATTCAGTGTGAGTATGTTCGGGTCCAGAAGTAAGTGATAGGGGATCAACGTCTCCTGGAACTTCAATAACAAGTATAATGTTTGCAATTTCAATAACTAGTTGGCCGATCAATTACCATAGCTCCTAAAAAAACAAGAGGACGCAAACTTTTGTAGGGAATCATAATATGGCTCTGAAAAATAAAATAACGGTAATGCATTGAGGCAGAGGTACATGATTAGAATGGGCAGAATGGATCATACATCATCTTGATAATTTATACACACCCCATAAAAAAATCTGATTAAAAAAAAAGCTATAACAATAACTCAATTTACTCATATATCTCACTGAAGCATTCCATCAAACAGTTATTATGCAGAGGTTAAGCACACCATATCACATAAAAAAGCTGATGAAACTGAAATATGATTATAAGAAAACAGAGCTTAAGCAAGGTAATGTAACAAGACAGAGCACAAAAATTATTGATTCAAATCAAATTAGATTACTGCTCAAATAAAAAAATAAATACTCAAACCACAACATCAATAGCCGACACATTTTTATTCTGAAACACACCATATCACATATTATTATTATCATATTTGCAATGATAAAACTAATGAAACGAAATCAATGATTCAGTGATAAACAAAACAGAAAGAGAAATTGAAGGAAAGATGGTAAGTAGAGTGAGAACTTGTGGATTATTTTTTAAAAGAACTTGTGGAGATCTGCACGTTATTACACAGAGAGTCTCTTGATCATGATCATTTCAAAAAAATATACGTATAATAAATAAATAAATATGGTTAGTGAAAAATGATAACCTGTTCTTGGACGATGATTCTTTCATCGAAGGTTATGGACTCGTGATCATCTCCGTAAGTGGTGACGGTGACGGTGGAAGTCGGAGGAGGAGTAGAAGAAGAAGAAGGAAATAAATAATCTAAGCACTCGGCAATGTCACTCGAAGTTTTGGGGTCTGGTTCGCGTAGAGCCCCGTCGCAGTCTCCATCGAGCCTCCTGTGCCAGCCACCTGCAAGAGAAAAGGGTGAGACAGAGAAAGGGAGAGAGAAGGAGCTGAGAGGTTAGATGTGAGGGAGATTGAGAGGTGCAGCTGAGAGGAAGAATGAGAAACAAATGAACCCTAATCCCTAAAGCCCCAATCTGATTTTTAGGTTTATTTTTTTTAATTAAAATTTTCTTATTTAATTAATAAATAAATATATTTTATTTATATTTTTTCCAACTATGTACACACGTGGCATGCCACATGTTATATAATGTGTACACATCATATTATTTACTCCACATAAGCTTCCAAATAAACATTTATAATAATAAAATAATATAATGAAAATAAAAAATGGGGGGAAAATTGAGCGGGAATGGTTAAAAAATTTCTCTCCATTATATACGTAGGTAAAGATCATTACCTACTGATATTATTGGTAGGTAAAGCTATGTTCCGAAATATAATATAATGGACTAGCATTTACCTACTAATATTATCTACCAATAAATATTGGTAGGCAAAACATTACTTTCCCTACCAATATATATTGGTAGGTAAAATATTGGTAGGTAAAGATCAGATTTCTTGTAGTGTTGTCTCACCAACTTCCTTGCTTTGTTCAGATCGCTGGGTACTACTCCTTGGTTGAGATAATTAATAATTGGGGTCATCCATGTATCCCCTAACTCAACAGGTAGTGCCTCTTGATCGGTTATGCTTCTTTCCACCAAGTATTCGATGGGAACGACATTTAGGGTGTCTGCATCTTTGGCACTGGCAAGCTTGGCTAAGGCATCGACATTGCCATTCTGCTCTCTCGGGACTTGTATAATTGGGTATTTCTTGAACTGTGCCAACAAGTCCTTCACCTTGTTCAGGTACTTCACCACCCTAAGTCCCTTGGCTTGATACTCCCCCAGTACCTGGTACACCACTAGTTGGGAATCGCTGAATATCGCCAGGGACTGTGCATGTACATCCCGAGACAAGCGTAATCCTGCTAATAATGCCTCGTATTCAGCCTCGTTGTTTGAAGCGTTGAATCCAAATTTGAGAGCGCAATGGATTCGATGATTCTCCGGAGTGATCAGTATGATTCATGTGCCTGAGTTGTGCTCATTGGATGCTCCATCAACATATAGCTTCCATACAGGAGTATCTCCTTCCTTCTCAGTATCTCCACTCTCCGATTGGTAGGAAGGGTCTTCAACATTAATGCCTTCGACTATGAAATCTGCCAATGCTTGTCCTTTTATCGCCGTCCTCGAATGATAAGTAATATCAAATTGTCCTAATTCCACTACCCACTTGAGTAATTTTCCCGAGGCCTGTGGTTTCTAGAGAACATATCTCAGCAGTTGATCTGTTAGGACTCAGATCGAGTGAGCTTGGAAATATGAACACAGCTTTCGAGAGGCGATTACTAAACAATAGACTAGCTTTTCAAGAGGGGGATACCTAGACTCCGCACCTACTAGCCTTTTATTGATATAGTATACAGGGTGTTGTACCCTGTTCTCTTCCTTTACCAAAGCAGCACTGATTGCATGCTCGGTGATTTCCAAGTAAATGAATAGTACTTCACCATTTATTGGCTTTGCTAGGACAGGAGGTTGGGCGAGGTGTTCCTTTAGGGCTTGGAAAGCCCTCACATTCCTTGGTCCATTGGATCTTCTTGCTGCCCCTCAGTAAGTTAAAGAAAGGGACACACTTGTCCGTAGACTTTGATATGAACCTACTGAGGGCAGCTACTTTCCTGGTTAAGCTTTGCACTTCTTTGATTGTGGTAGGTGACTTCATGTCGATCAATGCTTTGATCTTCTCGGGGTTAGCCTCGATTCCACGTGAATTGACTATATATCCGAGAAACTTACCAGAACCAACTCAAAACGAGCACTTGAGAGGATTTAACTTCATGCTATACTTTCTAAGTATTGCAAAGCATTCTTCCAAGTCTTGAACATGCTCTCTAGCTTCTTTGGACTTGACCAACATGTCATCAACGTATACCTCCATATTTTTGCCGATAAAGTCTTGGAACATGCCATTCACTAAACGCTGGTAGGTGGCTCCTGCGTTCTTCAAGCTGAATGGCATCACCTTATAACAGTACAATCCCTTATCTATCCAGAAGCTGGTATGTTCCTCATTGGGGGGGTGCATACTTATTTGATTATACCTAGAATATGCATCCATGAATGAGAGTATGTCATGTCCTGCCATTGCATCGACTAGTTGGTCTATTCTGGGTAGTGGGAAGCCGTCTTTGGGGCTGGCCTTGTTCATCTATGAAGTCCACGCATGTTCTCCACTTCCCATTTGGTTTTGGGACTAGCATGGGGTTTGATACCCAATCAGGGTAGTAGGCTTCCCTTATAAAACCATTTTCCTTGAGTCGCTCGACCTCCTCCTTTAGGGCTTGAGATCAGTCTTTGTCAAGCAGTCTCCTTTTTTGTTGCACTGGTGGGTAGTTCTTCTCTATATTGAGGACATGACTTATCACAGATAGAGAAATTCCAACCATGTCCTTATGTGACCAGGCAAAGACATCCTGGTTTTTCTTCAAAAATTCAACCAATCGTGCTTTAATTCCCACCTTTAACTCCTTCCTGACTTTGATTACTCTAGTCGGGTCCTCCTCATCTAGTAGGACTTCGTCAAGATCTTCGACTGATCGCACCCCCATGATGTCATCCCCAAAGAGAGGATCGATGTCGTTTCCCTCGCTTTGGGAAACTTGCTATAACAACAAATCTTTGTTAAAATGAGCCCCTGACTCTAGTAGAGTGTTTCTTTCAAAGTAAACTTCCATGTTGACAACCTCATCGGTTCCTTCATTCTCTTCGCAGCAGGTTACTATCATGTTGTTTAAGCATGGTCCTTTCTTTTCCTTGACCACTAACGCATTATAGCATTCTCGTGCCTCCCTTTGGTTACCCTGTACGCATCCTTGCCCTGTACTGGTGGGGAACTTCAAAGATAGATGCCAGATAGATACTGCTGTGTGTAATGCCATCAGGAGGGGTCTCTCGAGCAATACATTATAAGCCGATGAGAAATCTACCACCAGGAACTCTATCATCACAGTCTTATGCTTGGGGGCATCCCCCACCGTGACCGATAGTCTGATAGTTCCTGCTGGTGCTAGGCATTCTCCCGTGAACCCATATATCACTTGGGAACACGGTGTCAGGTCCTTGACCGTGAGCTTCATCTTCTCAAGGGATGATTTGTAGATGATATCTACTAAGCTTCCTGTATCCACCAAGCATCTCTTCACCCAGGCATTGCTGATTTGAATGGTAAGGACCAGAGGGTCATTGTGGGGGTACCTCATGTGCCTGGCGTCATCCTCTATAAAAGTGAGAGTTTCACTTTCATACTTTGGATTTTTTTGGAGACCGCTCCTCGACTGCCATACATTGGGAAGATTCCCCTACCTTATGTCTGAGGGTCCTTGCATATCGCTCATGGGTATTGTTACTATTGCCTGCTATGTGGGGCCCTCCACATATGGTATCCAGTGTGAAGTCTACAGCTGTCGACTCTAGGGTTGGACTCCTTTGCCTTTAGAATTCTGGATTCCTGCTTGGGGTTTCGGTTTTGCCTCGATACCTCGAGAGTTTTCCTGATCGGAGAAGAAACTCTATCTCATCCTTCAATTGTTTGCACTCGTTTGTGTCGTGCCCATAATCATTATGGAAATGACAAAACTTATTCTTGTCCTTCTTTCCTTCTGAATGCAAGGGTGGTGGCTTTCGGTATGGTACCTCATGGTATGTTTCCAAGTAAATCTCAGCCCATGATGTAGTCAGGACGATATAATTGGTAAACCTGGGTTGATAGGGTTGATGCTTAGGTTGTTTGTCGGTGGGTGCTGACTTTGCTTTCTTTTCTCCACCCTGCTCGGCCCCTGAGGTATTCCTCTTCTTATCGTTGCCCCCACTGTCGCCCTGGGGATTTGCGCCGTTTTTATCCTCCTTGACAGTGGTCGGATGGTTTATGCCTTTTTCTTCCTTCATGATAGCATCATCTAGCTTCATGTATTTGTCAGCTCGGTCCAAGAACTCTTGCAAGGTGTTGATAGGGTTCCTATGTATACTATCCCACAAAGGACTACGATAAATTATTCCTGCCGAGATGGCAACGAACTTCCCTTCATCTCCTACCATGGACACCCGATTTGCCTCTCTCATGAATCTTTGAATGTATTCTTTTAGGGATTCATCTTTCCCTTGCTTGATGTCAGCTAACTGATTGGCATATACTGGTTGAATCCGACCTGCACTAAAGACCTTGCATAATTCCTTTGTGAACTGCTCCTAGGAAGTGATGGATCTAGGTTTGAATTTCCAATACCATTCTTGAGCCGAGTCAGAGAAAGTGGTAGGGAATACTCTGCACCTATAATCATGCTCCACACAGAGTAACTCCATTTGATCCTTGAACTTCCCAATATGTCATATTGGAACCTCCTTCCCAGTGTATGTTGGGAGTTTAGGGGTCTTGTATTTCGATGGTGGTTGAGCAACTTGGTTATTAGCACTGAAGGGAATCCTACTTCTATGTGCCAGCTTGATATTGGATGGTTTCTTGTCAGAACCTGGACGGCCATGACAAGTGCATCTAGTTGAGCCTGCATTGCTGGAGGGATCATAGCTCCAAGTAGGGTAGACGTCCCTGGTACCCCCTCCTGAGCACTGGTCCTCCTGTTGATGACCTCCCTCAAATATTGAGGTTGTGCATCTTTCCCCAACCCATCAAACGCAGTACTGGTGTTATTCATCGGTTCCTTTCTTTTGTGAGATTGAGGGTGTATGGGTGGTAGGTCTGCCTTGCCCTTGTCGCTGTGACCCTGCCCCCGAGCCTCTCCTCCTACATGACTTTGAGATTTTGAGCGGTCATTTCCATTCCTGCACGTCTCTCAGATGTTTGACCCTTATCTCCCGCGTTGTATCGTCGGTCCCCCTGGGAGGGGGCCTTCGGGTTGGTAATACTCCTACTCCGAGATGAAGTGTTATTCTTCTTAGTCATGGAGAAGGCAGTCTTGGACTGTGCCTCTTCATCCTGTCTCTGGGAAAGTGGTTCTGAGAGTGTCCTTCGGGTCCTACTCCTCCCTTGGGACTCTCTGTTACTGTTGTCTCACATTCCTGCTGCTTTGGTCTGAGCCTCCCTCATCGCCTGAGCAACAACTTCAGTGTTAGCTTAGGATAATTAAGTAGCTGCCTCTAAGGCCACAACAACCTCTTGGTGTCTCCGGTCAGCTTCCTGCTCCCTCTGGATCATTCTCTGGACCTGCTCATCTATCTCCCATCGTTGTTGTTCCATAGTCGCCCTCTGAAGGGAAATTTCTGCAGCGAAGGCCTCCTGCCTCACCAGAAATTGTGCCATCTTCTCCTGGTGAGCGTCTTGTGGATCCTCTGCATCAGGTTGATCTCCAACCTCGACCTGAGGTTCGTTAATGGGATCTATGGGATCCTGGGTGGTGGAATCCCTGGGAGCAGTCTTCTTTGTTTGACTAGGTTTTGGAGGCATCGTAAAAATGATGAAAGTGTGTTTCTTGATTTCGCACTCTCAATGAAAGCACCAATAATGTTGACTTGTGAAATTGGCCAACGGTCATATGTACAATATACGACACCTTTTGAACGAAATAAATATAATAAACAACAGAGTATGAATATCTTAAACAAACACACAAATTTTATAGTGGTTCAACCCTGTTCTGATGAACAGTAATAACCTAATCCACTTAACTTTTAGTATTGAATCACTCGACAATTACACTGATGAACAAAAGTATTCACTAATTTCTAATTTGCCTAGAATTTCTCCCCAAATGTTCTTCAGATATCCAAAATTCCAGAAAAAGCGATCCCCCCGAATAAAGCCCTGGGTCCTCAATTTATAGTACCCAGGGGCTGTTACATGACCAGTTATATTAGGATCCTGGTTTGGTACATGATTATCAAGTAGTGGGGATACGTGTCCACCTCCCCATGATTATGAGATCATGGGTCTTCTTGTTGTTTCTCTAGATCGTGGTGGATAATGCACGATAGAAAAATCTGGGAAGATGTTAAGCCTCTGTTGGTATATGAGACTTAGGTGCTAGGCCCGACGACCCGAGCTTGGGTGCTAGGTATGTGACCTTCTGAGTGCTGGACCTGTTGATCCTCTGGGTGCTAGGTCTGTTGATCTCAGTTTGAACGAGAGTGAGTATTTCTCAGTGAAGTGTACTTGGGGGTTTGAGCCGATAACCCAGGTGGTTCTTGAGCATGTCGAGCCGACCACCCCTAGGGATCCTTGGACATGCTGGAGCTGACCACCCCTGGGGTAGGGGTCAGGCTGACCACTCTCTTGGACACACTGGGGCTGACCACCCCTGGGGTAGAGGTCAGGCCGACCATCCCTAGGGCTCTTGGGCCTGCTTAGGCCGACCACCCCTAGGGGGTTTAGGCTTGGTCGACTTCCCCATAGGTCCTGGACTTATCTTTTTTGCCCGTCGATCTTTTCTCAATACTTTTGTTGTTTTTCCCTGATTTGTGATGTTACGTGTCGCATTCTCATTCGCCACGTCATCCTCATATATTTTAGGGATAACACAGATGAAGAAAGAAGTCCTTGATATGATGACTAATGCGAGAGTTCAGAGTTCTATGGAAATGGATAATGAGGCGATCAAAGGAATTTTTAAGTCGCCTTTTACTGGCTAGATCATGAGTGAGCCAAAGATGAAAGATTTTGTGATGCCAAACTTTGCTCAGTTTTATGAAAGTTCAGACCCGTCAAATCATATTCTGCAATTTCAACAAAAAATGGCGATGGAGGCTGAAAATGAGGCTCTGCAGTGTAGAGCCTTTGCAACCACTTTGGCGGGATTAGTGCTGGGATGGTTCAAACAATTAAAGCCAAAATTAGTTAACTCTTTCCTGGAGTTAGGAGATTTTTTTTCGTGAAGCAATAAGGAGGAAATACTGAGACGCCAAAAATGATGGGTGACCTGTATTTAGGCAGCAAGTTGTGAATGAACATCTGCGAACATAATTTAAAAGGTATTTGAAGTTAGTACAACAAATCAATAACGTGGATAAAATTGTAGCAGCAAAATTTTTTAGGGAAAGTTTGCAAAAGGGACCATTGTTGAGTGAACAACTTTACCTAAACCCACCAAGGAACCTCACTGACATATAGTTGAGGGCTGAAGGGATGTTTAAAATACTAGAAATCAAAGAAGAAGAGGCAAGGAGAACTGCGCTCATCACCGAACCTGCAGAGGGAAACCTACCCTTGAGTGACAAGAAAGATAAAAGAAGACTAGAACAACCCTTATTGAGTAGAGGAGGCCCAACATGTATGCGGGAGGATGGTGAGAAGAAATACCCCAATATCAAAACTACGGTGCCCGTGGATCAAATTTACAATAAAAATAAAGATAAATCAATATGGAGAGACCCATTCAAAATAAATTCACCAATAGAACAGAGAGACCAATCGAAATACTATCATTTCCATAAAGATGTGGGTCACAGTCTTGTAGAGTGCAGATCGTTGTACAATCAGGTGCAGCACATCCTGAGAATTGGAAGACTGCCTTAATATGTTAAAAA
The DNA here is from genome assembly GCF_963169125.1 of Humulus lupulus. Lineage (NCBI taxonomy): Eukaryota > Viridiplantae > Streptophyta > Magnoliopsida > Rosales > Cannabaceae > Humulus > Humulus lupulus. The sequence continues at coordinate 141,370,442 of NC_084801.1, read as the reverse complement.
TGTACAGAATGTAGTGCAGCAGCACAAGATTCTGCCTAAGTAACTTGTACAAGTATTGGTAGAACAGAACGTACAATCACAAGCAGTAGTTGAGGATCAACCACAACAACTGCTAAAGCAGATCCCGATGATATTTTGGTATGCAAAGCCTTCGATAGAGAGGGAGGCAAAGATGAAATTTGAGAAGAAAACAAAAGAAAGGCTGAACATAATGTGTTATTTACACCATAAAGTGAACTATGTTGCCTCAACTGATTGTTATTTCCCTGCACATCCCATCTCCTTCACTAAAGATGATTTAAAGAATGTGAGCCTTCCACATGATGACACTCTGGTGATTAAGTTGCAAGTAGAAAATTGTCAGCTGAGTCGAGTATTGGTAGACAGGGGGAGCGGCACGAAACTTCTCTTTCATGATGCATTCCAAACCATTGGAATTCCAAAAGAGAGGTTAAGAGGGTCTACATTCCCCATCCCCTCTTAAAATAGTACAAAGGTAGTGCCAAAAGGCACAATTGAGTTAAAAAGAATTGCTATGAAGTGCACTCTAGTGGTGAATTTTGTGGTGATCGATTCCTATTCGGGTTATAATGCAATCATGGGCAGACCATGGGTGCACATAATGCAGGGAGTGGCTTTGCCTTTGGACCAAGTTTTGCGCTGCCAATCTCCTTGTGGAACTTACACAATCGATGTCAAAGGATGCCAAAAACAGGTGAAGAAGTGCTACATACTATTGAAGGATGTAAATCAAATAGAAATAGGTGAAGAGGAACAGGAAGATGAAGCATATAAATTAAAGGGAAATTTACCATCCTACTTGAAGGCAATTGAGGAGGAGGAGAAATGCTCGGAACCACCACCAACTGTTGATGAACTCGAGGAGTGCTATTGGATGAGGAGCATGCTGAGAAAACTGTGCTAGTAAATGCCCGAATGAATAGTGAGCAGAAACGTTTGCTAATAGAATTCCTTAAAGGAAATATTTCCATATTTGCATGGACAACAAAGGATATGCCAAGCATAGGTCCTACGGTCATGACGCATCAATTGAACATTGACAAGCATTTCCCAGTTGTGGACAGCTTCCCATTGCCAAGAATAGTCTAGATGGTGGATGCAACTACGGGATATGAGCATATGAGTTTCTTAGATGCCTATTTTGGTTATAATCAAATCCCAATGGAAGAAGATGATAGAATTCATATAGATTTTAAGACTGAGCGAGGACTCTACTATTATAAAGTGATGCCATTCGGGTTGAGAAACGCAGGTGCAACATATCAGCGACTTATGAACAAAATTTTTGTAGATCAATTGGGAAAGATAATGGATGTGTACATTGATGACATGGTGGTCAAGTCGAAAAAAGAGGCAGACCATTTAAGGGAATGATTTTAGGTGCTAAACAAGTAGAAAATGAAGTTGAATCCTGCAAAATATGCATTTGGATTTGCTTCAGGTCATTTCCTTAGCCATATAGTGAGCAAGAGAGGAATTGAAGTAAACCTCACTCAGATAGCAAATCTGTCAGAGATCACTGAGCCTCACACTATGAGGGATGTATAAAAAATTACAAGGAAAATTTCAGCACTGGGTTGTTTCATCTCGCGAATGTTGGATTGGTATGAACCCTTCTTCCAGTGCAAAAAAAATAAATTCACAATCCTTATGGGGAGACGCGTAGCACAAAACATTTAAAGAGTTAAAAAGTATCTAAGCTCACCACCAATACTAAGCGCCCCAGAGTAGAATGATGAGCTATACATGTATTTAGTTGTCTCGGCAGCAGCTGTGAGCTTGGTCTTGTTCAAAGAATTCGATGGCAAGCAGAAGCCAATTTTTATGTGAGCAAAATGCTTTAATATGCACAAACCTGCTAAAGTGTCCTAGAAAAACTAGTGTTGGCCCTAACGACAGTGAAGAAGCGGTTGAGACAATATTTTCAAACTCGTGTTGTGACTATGTTGACTAAGTTCCCACTCAAACAGATATTGTCTAAGCCCGATTTGTCCGAACGAATGTCCAAATGGGAAATTGACCTTTCTGCTTATGATTTTGATTTGCCCCACATAAGTCAATGAAAGGACATGTCCTGGCAGATTTCCTTGTAGAAATTAACTCATTTTAAGATGAGGCAGAGCAGAGGCACAACTCACAGAGGAAGACTGGGTGTGGGTGATGAACACAGATGGCTCAGTGAACTCATATTTGGATGGCATTAGGATAGTGTTAGAAGTTTTGTCAGGATTGAGAATTAAAGAAACTCTGTAGTTATAGGAAAAAGTCACCAATAATGAAGCAGAATATGAAGCCATGATATAAGGTTTGGAAATGGCGTGCCATTTGGGAATAAAGAAACTACATATCAGAGCTGGCTCAAAGTTGGTGACAGAGAAAGTTACTGGTAATTTCAACATGAAAGAAAAAAGAATGAGATGTACTTGAGCATTGTGAAAGTATTACGAGCTAAATTTTCACTATTCGAGCTCACTCAGGTACCGTGAGAGATGAATCGTAGAGCAGAAGAATTAGATAAAATGGCTTCATCGAGCAAGTGCACTCGCAAATCTTCAATTACACTTAGCATGGCAGAACCCAATGATTGTCTAATGTGCTTCGAAGTAGCGCATAACAATGAATGTTGGATGGACCCTATTATACGCTATTTGAAAGAAGGAATAGAGCCGGATAACAAGGATGAGGCAAAGTGCCTGTGAGCCAAGGCAGTTAGGTATGTGATGATTAATGAACAACTCTACAGGATATCATTCTACTGGCCAAACTTGAGATAATTAAATCCAAGTGAAGCTAAGAAGTTAATTGAAGGGATGTGTTGCAATAATTCAGGAGGACGAAGTTTGGTGCATAAAGCCTTAACTGTAGGGTACTATTGGCCCTATATAATGACAGAAGCAGGAAAAAATGCAAAAATGTGTGACAAGTGCCAAAGACATGCACCCTTAATACACCAACCGGCGCAACCTCTGCATTTTGTGATTGCACCATGCCAGTTTGCTAAATAAGGGATGGATGTAGTTGGGGAATTTCCCAGAGCTGTTTGAGGGAAACGTTACGTGCTGCTTGCCACTGACTATTAGATAAAATGGGTAGTTGGTGAAGCTTATAATACTATTCAAAAGGCTGACACGACAAACTTCATTTGGAAACACATTATTTGTCAGTTTGGGATTCCAAAAGAGATCATTGTAGACAACGGGACACCGTTCAATAAAGCCAAAGTGAAGAATCTGTGCCAACAGCTCAAGATTTATTTGGGATTCTCGTTTGTTGGTTATCCACAAGGGAACGACCAAGCCGAGGCTACTAACAAAGTGATTTTTGCCAACATCAAGAAAGATTTGGAAAACAAGAAAGGATCCTTGCTGGAAGACTTGCCAAAAGTGTTATGGGCCTATAGAACAACGCGTAAGACTTCCACTAGCGAGTCACCATGTGTGATGGTGTATGGAAAAGAAGCGGTGATCCCAACTGAAATTGGTTTGTCAACCCTGCACACAGAAACAACAACTTCTAAAACTGTAAATGCTATGCAACTTGCCCATAATTTAGATATGCTTGAAGAACTCAGGCAAGTGGCTCATATTTGCAATACAAAGTATAAGTTATTGGCTAAGCAACAATACTAGAAAAAGGGTCAACCCCAGAGAATTCAGAGAGGGTAAATGGATGCTCAGGCGATTTACTGGCAACCAGAAGAAGTTAGAGTCAAATTGGGAAGGGCATTTTCAGATAATAGAAGTGTAAGGAAAATGCTCATACACATTGCAGGAAATTCATGGGGGGGAACGATTGCCTAGAACGTGGAATTCCATGTCCTTGAAAAAGTATTATTTTTGAATATGTAGCTTGTGCTAAAAAATGTTTCTATGTTCAACAACTTTGCAATATCAGGCACTTTGCCGCCATTGTACAGAACCATATATTTTTTTTATTTCGGATGAGCGACAATTTTCTCTTATCAGCAATAAAGAGCATTTTGCAGATTTAGTTGAGCACTTATTGATTATTGCTTTTCTTTTACTTGCTTTTGTAGTGCACTAATATTTTTTATTATTTTATAATTAGTTTCTTAAGTGTTTAGAATTTTATTTGATTATTTGAGTGTTTAGTGTTAATTGTGTGAATTAAAATTTTATATGTTTTATTTATTTAAATTATTTTGTGAATTTAATTAAGAGCTTTGATTGGGTGCATGAGAGTGCATGATTAGCAGTGATAGACTCGTGTACTTGTGTGTTGGCATGTGCATGGTATGCATGGTGAGCATGCAATAGGTTTCCATACATTTTAATTTCCCTATTTTTTTTAAAGAAAAGAAAATTATAAAGAAAGGCAGTTCTAGAACACTTGTGTTCACCCAAGTGTAGATTTGGGAACCAGGAAAGGATAGGGAGAGAGAATGGCATGTAGATGAATGAGAAAGCAAATAGTGGAAATTTTCCTTATTTAAACTTTGACATATTTTCTTCATTTTATAGTTAATAGAAAAAAGAGGATAAGGGTAAGTGATTGCATGTGTTTTTCTCTTATAGTTGTATGGTGGTATTTTGAAGTAAATGAGAGATATGTGTGAGAGTGTGAGTTGGCCCTTGTGTGGCCGAGTAGAGAGAGAGTGAGAGTGTGTGTGTGTGTGTGTGTGGGGGGGGGGGGGGGGAGGGTTTCTTTTTGGTGCATTAGTGTTTTGGTTTAGGAGAGGAAATTAAGGGAAAGGATGTTGATTTGATTGAGTAATTGCCTCTAGGGTTTAGCTAGGATAAGTAACGAATAAATGAGTCTTGGGGACTCATTCTTGGAGGCTGTTGAGCATAGAGAGAGAAGGAAAGGAATAGAGTGCACGAGAGAGAGAGAGAGAGAGAGAGAGAGAGAGAGAGAGAGAGAGAGTTCGCGGAAGAGAAGAGGGAGAAGGGGAATGGGTTCAAAAATATCCCTAGGCATGTTTTGAATTTGGTTTTGATCCCCTAAGCATAGGTTTCTTCTACTCAATTTTAAGATTTCCTTTTCTTTCTTTGTGGTGTTAGAAAATATTAGGGTGCCCAAGGTTGTTTTGCATTTCTGTTCTTGAACACAATCAAGGAATGTAATGAGGTTTTTTTCCTAATCTCTTGTTGATTTGATGGTTTGATTATTGGATCATGGTTTTGTATTATTGTTTGATGTTTTGACAATATATGTTTATGTTTTGATCATTAGATTTGATGAGTTGTTATTTTGTCTTGGATTAGAGGTTGTTTATTGAATAATGAGAATTATTTATATATTTTGTATGCTTATATTTTATTTAGAAACATAATAAGAGTGTTTTTTAGGGATTTTAGAGATTGATTGAGGTTCTAAGCCTATGGGTTTCGGCTAGGGTAATTTTTATGTATGCTATTGTTGAATTTTGATTTTATCATTTTCTTAGAAGCATGTTAGTATTGTTTGGGTTGTATTTATGTATCTTGCAACCTAGGGTTCATATGGATTGTTAGAGAGTTCTTGGTATGAATATTTTTAGACTTTTTAATAAGTTTGTTATTATTTTATGATTAATGATTAATATTTACATTATTATTGCTCGAAGAAATCTTGGTATTGTAATAAGGAAAGAATGCAAATTGGACACTAGAAAATATCATATAGTTTTTTGCCAAGGCCTTGTTCATGGAGTTTATGTTCTTGAAATGGTTTAATTATTGGTGCATGCTAATTGTATTTTTGGAATGCATGAAATTTTAGAACATGCTAGGTTGATGGGTTAAAATGAATATGAGTATATTTAACTAAAATAATGCTTGCTGATTTTGGTTTATATGTTATGGTAATTTATCAATGGTTTAAAAAGATGCACAATTTATGTCTTAAAATTCATATTTTAGAACTAACACAAGTAAAAGATGATGTTCACACTTTAATAATGTATTTTTTTCAATAATATACATGCAGATTTTAATTGTTTAAAGATTGAGAAAAACTATTTTTAAAAGATGCTTAGAAATTAGTTTACTAAAAATGCGAGTATTATTAGTGTTTTTACCATCCTTTATATAATTATAAAATAATGTGAATTTTGTGATCTAGAAATCTTATTTTTTTTTCTTTAAAGGGTTAATTTATGTCACTTTTTCTCCGGTAATATTTAGTTAATTTCGCAAAATTAAAAAAGAATACTTTTATGAAAATAATTAATTAATTTTTCCAAATTATTATTTTATGAGAAATTATAATATTGTCACATTTTATGGATATTAAATAATAAATGAAATTATTATATGATACAATTATAGATAAGGTTGTTTAATAGCTTTTTGGTAATAAAATTTGAGAATGAAATTTTATGATTTAAAGAAGTAATATGGTAGCATTAATCAAGTTGGTAAATTATGTATGCTTGCTGAATTTTATGAAATTGACAAGAAATAAAGGAATAAATTTACCAACTTCAAAGCAAGTTTTAAGAACCCTCCCACGTGTGCATGTTACATGCAAGTTCATTTCTACGTTCAATTTTACGCCATTCAATCAAATGCATGATTCTTGTTTTGAAAACATTGAGGATTAACTAGTAAAATTGAAATTTATTCTTTTATGATTTTATGTGAATTTTTTGTATGATTAAGTTGTGGTACAACTTGTGCCACGTATGCATGACCCATGCACACGTGAGGTATATTTGTGAGATGTACAAAAGGGTGCCATGATCATATGATGTATGTTAATGCTTATGTTATATATTTATGAATATGATCTTGTGATGTATGTTAAGATTATGTTACTTATAAACTTATGTTTATGAGTATGATTTTAGAATGCACGATTATGCTTATGTACAAATAATCTTATGTGTATGATTATGCCTTATGAAGATAATGTTTGCAATAAGAATAGTATGTAAAGAATTTCTCTTATGCTTTTATGGTTGTACTTTTCTTCTTTGTTTGTACTTTCTTATTGGGCTTTTAGCTCACCCCTTACTTTCCTCCTTTCAGGTAGATGATATGTTCTATTTAGCACATATGGTGATGTGGGGCATTCCATGGTCTAAGTATGTATGTCGTGTGGTGTAGATGAATAGAAAATAATATAGAAATGCCAATGAATGTTTTAAGAGTTTATTGTGTTAAATATAATCTCAATGTGACCTTACTATTTTATTTTAAAATTGCATGAAAGACTTTATATTTTATTTTTAACAAGTGGGGCCATAATGCATGTTTTTATAAGGCCCCGCTAAACTTTTTGAACAATTACGGTATTTTTCTAAATAAGTAACGATTAATAGTCGTTTGCAAAAGATAGTAGAAAAAAGGTGTTTTACAGCTTCTGCTCAACATGAATTGAATTAAGATTGAAATGATTAACGATTTTGCTTTGCAGAAAGCTTGAGCAGAACATGGTGACAACTAATTCACATTACTACACGATAATCACATGATACCCTGCAATACTGGAGTCAACAAAACACCCTTAATCAAGGTATGAACGAATCTTGCCAGTAAGACTAGAGCACGCGACTGAGACAATTCAAAATCTGGGGAAATCGTGAAATATCAGTAACCATTATGAAAATAATGGCACCTTTGACTGAGTAATTCGAGGATCATTATGGCCATTAAAGAGGGGACCGTTATAAATTGCACCTTTGATTGAGAACCAAACATCACCAATATCACGAAAAGATAAAGGCTAGACTCACTGGTTTAGATTATTAAATTTTCAACTTCTTAAACAACTCCAAATCATGGTTCAGTTTCGACAATGGACCAAGTTGGCTGTTTGAGTTGACTTGAAACTCACCGATCAAAGGGCCTGTTTGAGCAGGGATGAGTTGGGGACACAAACAAGAGTTCGGCGATGGAGGATGGTACACACCAAAACTGTTTTCTCAAGAAGATCAATCAGTACTGAGAAAATGGGGGGGGGGGGGGGGGGGCGGAAATAGACTTGTGCATGTGAAGACCAATCAGGATTGAGCATGCTTAGTAATAACGCACCCCTCCAGTCTAGGTTGCGCCTCTTGAGAGAGAGGCATTTCTCAGATAGGAGAAAACACACTCCTACTTTCCCAATGCTTCTAGCAAGGGAGCTTTGAGCAAGTATAAGGAGATCTACACTGCGGGAGAGTTAATGCGGTTGCCAAGTGGAGGCATGATGAGAATGCAAAGATGGGGATGCGCAGAGCAAGTTCTTAATTAACTCTGTTGTCTCGAAGACTTCCTTCCTAGGGTGCTGGAGTGAAAATGCGGAGATCTTCGGTCGGCTATGCTCTACCTAATGCTTGTTCATTAGGTAATAGCTGCCAGCCAGTACACCCCAAATGACTGCCAGTCATGCCCCACAGTTCATCCCTTTTTTTTCAGTGAAGAAATAAAAAGAGGATAAGCCCATATTGCCCAAATGAAGAAAAGTTTGGGTAGCAGAAATAAGGCAATCAAGAAAAGTTTGGATAGAAAAAGTCATCAATGTTGTGCAGAGAAGATGAGATGTACATATTAATGCATTAGAGTCATCTTGAGCAGATTGTACAGTATTAATGAAATGAAATAGTTCAATCGAAGTTGATGCAATGATTAATAAACTATAAATTTTTTATTTTAAGATTGAGTAAGCTTGAGCTTAAGTGTGATTGAGCATAATCAAATTAACAGATGAATAACGCATTTTACCTACGTTTTGATCAAATCATGATATTTTGTTTCCACATATGCTCGTATCCCTAAGTGTTCATGAGAATAATGACATTCAAGTATTACAACAAGCCATTGATGAAAATTGATGTGCAGATACCTCAAACTGTAAAATTAGCAGGTTGCGCGAAGAACATAATCCTACTCAGCAAAAGTGATGACTGAGCGGTTCAACGATTTCACACGAAGTTATTATTAAAAGCAAGCACTTTGGGTTCTACATTAACAACGAATTGTAGACTGTGTACAGTCAAAATCGCTGACGGAAAAGTGCGCGTCAAATCTATTATGGAATAGTGAAGTAGAGTGGATGATATCATATTTGACTAAATAGCCGAATTATTTAGTGATTTTTGTAACTATTTGTTTGAATTCATTTGCCAATGGAGTAAGTTAGTTCAGTTAACAAACGAACGACAACAACAAAATAGACGCAATTATATTACAAGAAAAAAATGACAATGATATCATTGTTAAGCTAGTTAGTGTCGTTTGCATCGATGTAAGGGATGAGCAACACGGGAAGCAGTTCTGTGCACATACTCCAAAAGAGAACGTTGTAAAGCTTTAGAACCCAGCTGATAGCACAGGATGGCTATGCAGTTTGGAAGGCAACCATTCAACATGCGTTGTAGAGTTTGTGAGGTGATGAACCAATATCCTTTGTAAAAAATATGCTCAAAGGGAGAGACGAATAACATGGTTGGTTAACTTCACCTGACAACACATCATTATGATTCATTTTATTATGATCATTATGGAATATGGGAGGAATGCTCAAAAAAGGGCATAAGTATGATTGCATGGGAGTGATTCCCACCATCGACACTGATCACGAGTGTTGCCTAGGGCAAAAGGCCTAAATGGCCTGTGCAGACTTTTATCATAGCAAGAGTATGTGTTGTAAATAACATATCACAATCAGTAAAAAAAGAAACTAAGTTGAGATTGTGCAAGGTGAAATAACTAATAAAATTACTAGAATAAATGAATGACCATAAAATCTATCTCAAGCAAATATTCAAACAACTAAATATTAGTATTGTTTTGTTTATAATTGAAGGAAGGGAGCACATAATCAAAATTATAATAAAAAGTACTTAAAATTATATATATACCATCATCCCCTTGAGAGGTTGCTAATTGAGGGGGTGGGATGCTGGAGTAGTCAATAGGTGCAACATTGGTTGATGAAGGATGACTTGGTCCAGCTTTAGCTGTGCGACCCCCACTGCTTGTAGCAACATATTCAATCGCATCTATCACTAGTGAATCGCCTATCTTTTCCTAAGCAGAAGATTGTGGGGGTGTCCATCTCATTGCTTTGACAGGGTGCTCCATTGGCATTATAAACAAAAGTGAGTGGGTCTTTAGCCTCTTTGAGCGCTCAGATATGCTCAACCGGATAATTGATTTTGAACCCTCCCATTCTTTCAATATACACGTCAGCACTGTACTCACCTACATTCAAACCCACGTCTTCACAGTAATAATGAAGAAGATCTTGTTTTTCTTTCAAGCTCTGGTTTACACATTGAATCAGGCAATCCAAATAGTAGGCAACATCCGTTTTGCCTTGAATGCTCATTTTTCGCTCAGCACGGCACCTGTATGAAATACGAGCTCTTGTACACTCCAACTGGTTTTTGTGTAATTCCTGCATAGTGAGTTAAGTGACACCTTAAGTGTGGAATGTGGAATCATTAAAGATGCCACAAATTCATGAATAAAAGTTAACTATTAGCTTTTACCTTTTCTAAGATTTCAACCCTTGCGGTCAATGAAAACACCTCATTATTTAGTTATGAAGTCTCAGCTGCATGATTATTACGAAGATGATCAACATCTTCGAGAGCTTTTTTCAATTTTGTTGAAGTTGAAATGTAAAACTCCTATGTTTATTTGGCCATTTGTTTAGCCAACCTTTCATTATTGGTGAGATTATCAACTTCATGTTCAAGTGTCGTTTTCTGTGACTTGAGACTTTCTAGCCGATATTTTTTGTCCTTATAGGTAGTCATCAAATTTTGAATGACAACCTTGTGCGCTTCATTCGTTTTTCTCACTTTCTCTTTCAACTTTCCATGCTCACCATGTTTTTTGTGCCAATCATTGTTGGACGCCAGTTTTGATTCCAGCTCTTGAAACTTTTCTTCCAGTTTCGTACATTGAGTCTTGATTGCGTCAAACCTCTACATTGCAGCCTCAGTACACTTCAATTTTGCTTGCGGTTCAAATAGAGCTTTCTTATTATTACCTACACGGTCGAGTAAAGTTTTGAGGGTTGACCTATGCAAAACAACATCTAGTGCATAGTGATTCTGAAGTGCAACTACATCCAAATCATTGTGGGAATTGCACATTTCATGATAATAGTTAGCCTGAACATGTTAACAAACACAATAAATGATTATGAGTTAACATGCCCAATAGATAGCATTGTTCTGAATCGATGATTACGACTTTTGTAAAACTTGTTAAAAGGAAAACAAATAGCAATGAATTTTTGCCATAGTCAAGTGGGCGTCTAGCTTCTCTTGAATAAAAGATGTCGATAATGCACTACCCATTAAAATCCTAGTAGCTTCGAATTGTGTGCGAGGAAATTGTAAGACTTTCCTTTCATCAAATAAGGATTTGTGAGGAACTCTTGATGATTGGACCACTTTAGAATGCACAATAGATCGATGAACTCTATCATGTTCATCATTACCAACCTCTAGATTCACGATTGCATCAATTTTGCTCAGTGTAAATGATGCACTCGAGGGAGGAATGGGGTAGGATATACCAGAAATGACACCCATAGCTGAGCTGGCAACACCATGGCTAGTAGTAACATGAGAAATGTTATCAGTTGAGCTGGCCATGATAACTCCAATTTAAGCTACAAAAGGAGCAATGCTATCAAGAAGTTGTGCAACAAAAACTTCAAGAGATGTCGAGGTACAAATAATAAAAGTAACACATTTGGAGTTAAAAATTTCGAGGAATTCCTGGGATAAGTGTAAGTCTTGGAAGTCTTCCACAGTTGATGTAATGCCCCATGTCACTATGGCTGCTTCCTGTAATAATGAATGGCCCTACAAACCAACACGAGTCTTTCCAGTGTGCTTTGTCTTCACTCGTACACTTCTTGGGAAAACATCTCAGGAGGTCACCCATCATGAGACTACTCCAGGTCAAGCACGCTTAACTTTAGAGTTCTCAAGTGATGGGCTACCAAAAAGAAGATGCATTTTGGTGGCATAGGTAATACCGATCAATCCATTTAGGTCCTCTTCAACTGTGTAGTCCCATACCTACACAGTCTTAGAATCATCACACTTGACCTTCCCCAGGAAATGTGGGATTGCACAACTTTTACCTGGTCTTTCCCCCTGCAGATCACAGGATTGTGATTGTCACAATCACCCCCCTTGGGTCCGATGTCCCCGTCAACCACACTTCAGGCTGGGTCAAGGCTCTGATACCATTTGTAATGCCCCACGTCACTATGGCTGCTTCCTAGAATGACGACTGGCCCTACAAACCAACACAAATCTCTCCAGCATGCTTTGTCCTCACTCGCACACTTCCTGGGAAAACTTCCCAGGAGGTCACCCATTATGAGACTACTTCAGGTCAAGCACGCTTAACTTTGGAGTTCTCAAGTGATGGGCTACCGAAAAGAAGATGCATCTTGTTGGCATAGGTAGTACCCATCAATCCATTTAAGCCGTCTTCAACTAGTCCCATACCTACACAGTCTTAAAATCATCACACTTGAACTTCCCCAGTCGATGTGGGATTGCACAGCTTTTACCCGGTCTTTCCCCCTGCGGATCACGGGATTCTGACTGTCACAATTAAATCTCCTGAACTTTCATTGGGCATCAAGGGAAGAAAATTTGGAGTGATGAACAGAGTTGAACTCAGATGCTGCTCAAGAGCACTGTAAGAAGTAATGCATTTGACAGAGACTGAAAGACAAGGTTGGCAGATAACTAAATTCTCCGCAGTGATAGTAGGGATAGTGGACCCGTGAAGTTAAACATGTGCAGTTTGTGGAGAAAATATGGAAGCAATAATGGAACTAAGAGAAAAATTGTTTACAAAAGTTGTTGGGGGTAATTTAGATGGAAAAGAAACTGAGATGTTTGAGGCATAGATATTTAACAAGCAGTAAGCTTGCTGGCTCAGTAGTTGCAAAGCTAGTTTTGATGGAAGATGTCGCAGATTGAGGAATGATTGTTGTGAAGAAGACAATAGAGTTCAGCGTGATAGCTGAGCTTGGACTAAGAAGAGGAGTTTGAGCTGAACTTGTTGGAAGTGGTTGAAGGAAATTCGAGCTGGTGTGGGAAGAACAGGGCCGCGATGCCCCAAGAACCTATTTTTTCAAACATTTTCTCTGAGCCAATTCCCTCAAAATTCACCCCCAAGCAGTACCAAACCCATAATTGAGTCCCAAAACATCAACAATACATTATAAACATCAAAACCCAACCTTAAACTTAATAAACTATCCAACAAATACAAAGTTCAAGCCTTGAGTTCCAAAACTCAAGAGTACTCTAAAACCAATTAGAATTTCAGCAAAAACATGGCTAAAGCTTACCTCAATAGAGAATTACGACCCATGAGTTGAACCTAATCCAGCCTTAGCTCCAAACTCCTTTAATTCAAATCAACTCCTCAAAAACAATCAAAGGTTTCAACAACCAAGGGAGAGACAGAGAGAGAAACGTGAGGGAGGGAGCTGAGTGTTTCTGAGTGTGCTTTGAGTTTCCTACTACTACAGCTATCCAGTGACTAAGTCACTCCTTGGCACAAAGACTAAAATGCCCCTTGCTTATGTCCTTGCCCTCAAGGGTAATATTGTCATTTGCCACATTTCCCGTTAATCTCAATTAATGCCTCATAATTTCCCCGTTAATTCCAATATCATCAAATAATCACCAAATAATTTCTCATTACCCGATAAATCCTGGTAATATACTAAACTACCAAAATACCCCTAGGCTCACCCCGAGCTGAGTATTTGACCCTGTTGTGACTAAACCGCTAACTTGCTCCCTAGGATCATCTCGTGCTGAATAACCCAAATATATCTACATAATAATGTGGTCTTAATCATAAAACACACACACACACACACACACACACACACACACACACACACACACATATATATATATTCAAATATGCCCTCAATGAGTCAAAATTACAAAATTTCCTTCTAATAAGAAACGGGCCCACATGCATGTTCAATACACCTAAACTTGCCAATATAGTCATATTATAATATAACTCACATAACTGATATAATCATAATCATAAACATGCACATAATATTTAATTATTGCCTTCGTGGCCCCCTAATCAAGGCACTAAGCCTTATTAGGGAAATTAGGATGCTATAATTTCATTCTCGAAATTTTACCTGAATAACTCGAGATACTGATCCCGCATGTTGGACTCTGATTCCCAAGTCACCTCCTCGACCTTGTTGTTCCTCCATAATACCTTAACCAAATGTATAGTTTTATTCCTCAAGACCTTGTCCTTCCTATCTAATATCTGATTGGTTGTTCTTCATAAGAAAGATCTTGTAATGACCCAACTACTCTAGACTTTTGGACCATTAATGAAAACTTATACATACTAATCCTTAATAAAACTTACAAGTGAAAATACCATAACTTTATTAAGAAAATTGTAAAAATAAGAGTTAAACTTACATAAAATCTCAAGTAGGATATGGGATCCCATTGTTTTAAAAAACAAAACATAACATAATTTAAAATAAAAAGGGATTACATAATAAGTGCGAAAAAATACATGTAAAGACCATAAAAACAAAACTACATCCTCGAATAGTAACACTCGGCTCTTGAATCCATTCCGCCTCAATACACATTCTCCAAGCTACCAAGAACCTTTCCCGCCACTAAGTCTATTTTCCTGCACATATAAACAAAAAGGAATGAGCCTAATGCCCAGCAAGGAAAATCTAACACATAGTTCATATACATAAATTTCATAAGAAACATAAAAAAACATAACATAACACTTATATCATACACATACTATAATGGCCATTATTACTTGGGGTCCCATAGACTAAACAAGTCATATGCCCATTAGATTAGTGGGGTCCTACTAGCTAAGCAGGTCATATGCCCATAATCCATTTGGGGCTTGTTAGTCATATGGGTCATATGCCCAAGTCTACAATCATACATATCATAACATATTGCATAACATAAAAAAAAACATAAGATAACATATAAAACATATAACATAAGAATTCTATCCTATTTTCCTTACCAAAGTTACCGGGATAAGAGGACAGAGTTGGGACTTTGGAACACTCCTAAGAACCATTTGAAAAAGAGTGAGTATAGTGAAGAAGAGAAATGAAAGGAATGGAAGGACTAAACCATTTAGAAAATACTTACCAAAAACTTATGTGCAAGTTCTTAGATTTCCTAACCAAAATAAAGATTAAGGTTAGAAGGCTTAGTAGAAGACTATGAGAACTTAAAATAAAATAATACCAATGAACTAAGGTGTGGAAATACCTTGAAGACTTGTAAGACCAATCTAAACCTCGAACCGAAATACTATAAAACCTTACTTCCCCAAGTGTTTGATAAGCTTATGATGATCAAGCTTATGATTCCCAACCCAAGTGTTTACACTCTCACACTCACCTAGCAACTTGCAGCCTCTGAACTTAGAGCAAAAGATGAATAATGGCTGGGTACTAGGTCCTATTTATAGAGTTTAGGAATGAAAGGATCTTAATTTAACTTGAATAAAAATAATGGCTTTTTAAGTGAAAATAATTTGAATTATCGTTCAGCAGAGGCTGAAGACTCGTTCAGAAAGGTGCCGGACTTATCAAGAGGTTGAAGGTTTAAATGGGAAACGATTTTGAAAACATTCAAAATATGCTGAAGGAGGCGATATATCACCCCCTATAGGCGATATATCGCCTGGACCATTATGCCCGAGGCAAACGTGCATCGTTTCGTGTTTTCCGTATCTACGTGCTGCGATATATCGCCCCTATAGCTGCGATATATTGGCATACGCTGATTATTTAAACACGAAATTACACATTTTTAGCTTAATTCAAATTGAGTAAACAACCTTGACTAAGCCCTCAAACGTTTTCAAAGCTGCTGACTGACCTTAGAGCATTCAAATTTTACCCTTATTAAATTTAATCCTCAAAATACTTAATCCTTAATCACCCATACATAACATGTGCTTAAAATCCTATTGGTTCTTATTTAAACCTTATAGTATAATAAATATTATCCTCAATATCAATCATATTAATCAAACCTTAGGTTAACATTAATATTCTTAAACTATAGGTTAAACTTAGAAAATCTACAAGTACTACTATGAGTGTCCAAATAAATCCCGGTCTGAACCAAAAATCCACAGTCATAAAGATAATACTATAATTACTATAATACTACTATCTAACTAGCTAAGTAAAGTTCTTGGACTCTACAGATCTGCCTGCAACTACATATCTTTGTAACTGAAGACATGAGTTACATCTGATACATACTTCTGAAGCGTCGAAATATGAAACACATTGTGTCCAACCGACAATGTCGGAGGTAAGGCCAATCTATAGGCCACATGAACGATCCTCTCTAGGATCTCAAAAGGTCCTACAAATATAGGGCTCAACTTGCCTTTCTTTCCAAATCTCTTCACTCTTTTCAATGGTGAAACTCTAAGGAAGACATAGCTCCCACTTGGAACTCCATGTTCCTGCGCTTCGGATCCGAATAACTTTTCTGTCTACTCTGAGACGCGAGCATCCGAGCTCTAATCTTCTCAATAGCCTCATTCATCCTCTGAACTGCCTCACGACCCAAATATTTCCTTTCTCCCATCTCATTCCAGTGAATGGGCGATCTACATTTCCTACCATACAACATCTCATAAGGAGCCACTCCAATGGTCGTCTGATAGCTGTTATTGTAGGAAAACTATATCAAAGGAAAATATTTACTCCAGGACCCTTCAAAGTACAACACACATGCTCGCAACATGTCTTCTAATACCCGTATTTTCCTTTCAGATTGCCTATCTGTCCGAGGATGATAAGCAGTACTAAACTTCAGTTGTGTACCCAAAGCCTTCTGCATACTTCCCCAAAACTTGGAAGTAAACATGGGGTTCTAATATGATACAATTAACTATGGAGCCCCATGAAGGTGCACTATCTCTCTCACATAGAGATCTGCGTACTGGTCAACTATATAAGTCATCCTCACTGATAATAAGTGAGTTGTTTTGGTGTATCGATCCATGATAGCCCACACTGAATCATGTTGACCCACTGTCCTAGGAAACCCAACCAAAAAATCCATTGTGATGTCCTTCCATTTCCACTCTGGGATATCCAAAGGTTGTAATAGCCCCACTGGTCTTTGATGCTCAGCTTTGACCTGCTGACATGTCAGGCACTTAGCCATATATTTGGTAACATCTCTCTTCATCCCAGGCCACCAATATAGCGATCTTAAATCTTGATACATCTTTGTGGTGCCTGGATGCAAATAGTAAGGGGTGGTATTAGATTCATCCAAAATCTCCCTTCTGATAACAACATCCATTGGAACACAAATCCGACCTTTATACCTCAGTAAGCCCATATTTGATACTGAATAGTCCTTAGCCACTCCAGCTAGGACGTCCATCTAATCCTCATCAGTTGTGGATCACTCAATTGACATTCCTTTATCTTCTCTAAAAAATTAGACTACAGGGTGATGTTGGCTAACTAGCCCACCACTAACTTTATCCCTGCTCTATTCATATCTTCTGCCAATTCCTTGGATATCTGTCTCACACTGTATAATTTTCCCAGACCTTTCCAGCTTAAGGCATCTGCCACCATGTTGGCCTTTCTTGGGTGATACAAGATTTTATAGTCATAATACTTCACCAACTCTAACCAACGCCTTTGTCTCATGTTCAAATCCTTTTGTGTGAAGAAATACTCCAAGCTCTTGTGGTCAGTGGATATTTCACACTTTTCCTCATAAAGGTAATGCCTCCATACCTTTAGTGGAAAGACCACCACTGCTAACTCCAGATCATGCGTAGGGTACCGCTGTTCATAATCCTTCAGCAGTCGTGATGCATATAGGCAATCACCTTCCTTGCCTGCATAAGGACACAACCTGACCCTTGTCTCAAGGCATCGTAGTAAACAACGAACTTCTCCTGATCTATTGGAAGACAAAAAACTAGAGCGGTAATCAAATGTTGCTTCAACTCTTGGAAGCTATTATCACACCTATCTAACCACACAAACTTCTGGTTTTTGCGTGTCAGTTCCGTCAGTGGGGTGGCAATCCTTGAGAAGCCTTCCACAAAGCACCTATAATATCCTGCCAATCCAAGGAAACTCCTTATCTCTGAGGCATTCCTTGGCCTTGGTCAATCTCTTGCTACCTCAATCTTAGCTGGCTCCACCTTGATTCCATCTCTACTGACAATGTTACTAAGAAAATTCACCTGTGGTAACAAGAACTCACACTTCTTGAACTTCACATACAGTCTGTTCTTTCTCAGTCTCTGTAGCACCAGCCTCAGATGCTGCTCATGCTCTTCCTCTGACTAAGAATAAACTAGAATATTGTCAATAAAGATGATCATAAATTGATCGAGATAATCTTTGAATACCATGTTCATCAGATGCATAAAAGCTACTGGGGCATTAGTCAAACCAAATGTCATAACTAGAAACTCATAATGCCCATATCTGGTGCGTAAAGCAGTCTTTGATATGTCTTCCTCCTTGATCCTCAGCTGGTGATAACCAGATCAAAGATCTATCTTCGAGAATACCGTCTTACCCTGCAATTGTTCAAACAGGTCATCTATCCTTGGCAGAGGATACTTGTTCTTAATGGTTAACTTGCTCAGCTCCCTGTAAGCAATACACATCCTTAGAGAAGTATCCTTCTTCTGTACAAAGAGGACTGGTGCACCCCATGGAGTGAAACTGGGTCTAATAAAATCCATATCTAACAACTCTTGTAATTGTACCTTCAATTCTTTCAATTGTGCTGGGGCCATTTGGTGTGGTGCTCCAGATATTGGCTTTGTCCCATTGTGCCAGTTAAATAACAAACTTTATCTCTCTATGTGGTGGCAACTCTGGTAATCCTCTGGAAAGACATCCAGAAACTCACAGACTAATCTAGTCTCTTCTGGTCACACTGGCACGACCTGAGTGGTATCTACCAAACTGGCTAGAAATCCTATGCAACCACCTCGCAGTAGGTCTCCAGCCCTCAATACTAATATCATAGGTACATGGGGTCCATGCATAGTGCCAACAAATACAAAGGGATCCTCACCCTCAAGCTCAAAGGTTACCATCTTTTTGCAATCTATGGTTGCCCCATATTTCACTAACCAGTCCATGCCCAAAATCACATCAAAGTAATTCATTACTAGCTCAATCAAATCAACTGAAAACTCTCTACCATCCACTATCACTGGCAATGATCTGATCCATCTCCTAGAGACTACTAACTCCCTAGTGGGCGTTAAAGTTCGAACCCCACAATATAATAATCACATGGTCTACACAGTCTATCAATTATCCTACTTGAAACAAAAGAGTGTGTAGCACCAGAATCAATCAAAACAGTATAAGAGGTTCCATCACTAGAAAGTTGACCTATCACTATAGAGGGAAGCCTCAGCCTCTGCCTGCATCAATGAGAACACTCGAGCTAGAGTCGGGATGTCCACCTTCCTTGGTTCTTCTTTCCTTCCTCTCGAGATATCTTTCTTCAAATGTCCCACTATCCCGCACAGAAAGCAGGCCTTTGCCCGAAAATCTCCCACATGGAACCTCTTACATCTAGTGCACTCTGGGTAAGTCCTCCAGACCTCATTGCCGCCTTGGTAGCCTATCTATATATCCCTTGGCCTCCTGTCGGGGCCTG
The DNA here is from genome assembly GCF_963169125.1 of Humulus lupulus. Lineage (NCBI taxonomy): Eukaryota > Viridiplantae > Streptophyta > Magnoliopsida > Rosales > Cannabaceae > Humulus > Humulus lupulus. Next base: position 141,350,770 of record NC_084801.1, on the reverse strand, counting down.
AAGCTGAAAAGGTATTCGGAGCCTTCCTTTTCTGGTCACTAGGGCCTCCGTCCCTACCAGAACCCATAAATGGAGGTCCCATCCTCCTAGTGTCTCTTCTAGTCGCATTCTCATGCTAGATTTTGTTCTTTGCGCCCTCAGAAGTAAGGGCTTTCTCTACCACCTGGGCATATGTTGTCACCCCAAGCACGGTAGTAATGCGAACATCCCAGGCTATCATAGGTTATAGCCTCTGAAGGAACCTTTCCTTCCTTGTCCCATCAGTGGGTACCAAGTCTACAACAAACTTGGCTAGTCTATCAAATCTCAGTGCATACTCTGTCACTGACATGTTCCCCTGTAATAGCTTACTAAACTCTTCTACCTTTGCAGCCCTAACTGCATCATTGTAATACTTCTCATTGAATACAGTTATGAAATCTTCCTAATCCAAGGTATTGACGTTCTTGGTCTGGGATATCCCTTCCCACCAAATTCAGGCATCCTCTCAAAACATAAATGTGGCACAAGCCACCCTTTCATTACCAACTACCCTAATGAAATCCATGATAGAGGTAATCATACTCATCCATTGCTCGGCCTTGGCTGGATTTGAACTGCCCTTAAAGATTGGAGGGTGCTTCTTTTTGAACCTTTCATAAAGAGGTTCCCATCTATTCCCAGCCTCAGATGACTATACTACTGTCGGTTCCAACGCAAGTGGCACCTCTAGCTGAACGTTCCCTGTTGGAACTTGTTGTTGTCTAATCAGGTGGATCTCTTCTTCCTGCCTCTGTAATCTGGCTTGCATATCAGCAAACACTTGCTGCCAATTCTCTGGAGCTGGCGGAAGGGTCTGACCCTGATTATCATTCTCAGCCTGTATTTCCTGGTCGGCTTATGAACTTGACTGCCCTGGGAGCATACTTCCAAGCTTATATCTTGCTGCAATAATCAATTCGGCATGTTAGGTAGTAATAACAATACCTTTTGTCGCCATGTGGTCCAACACCGAACAAACAAGCATTCACACTCATGGTGCTAATAAGCATGTTGGTTCATATTCATACTCAAACATGGTGCTAATAAGCACTTCCTAACATTTATAGACAGATAACGATGCTAATAAGAATTTCTTGGCATACATATTCATATAACAACACTCATAAGCATTTCCTTTACATTCACAAGCAATAATAACGCTAATTATCACATCTTTAACATGCACACAATAGTCAAGGGATAGAACCTATTATAATATCTCATGCTCCCTAATATGCCAGGTAGATAAGACATTTATATCCTATTTAAGTAGTTAAACACCTAACCACATAAATAGTTACCAAACCCAGAGTTGAGCTTGTCTTTGTGGTGAGTGTACATGCCCAACCAGTCTTCAGGAACCCTTAACCTTGGCATGCTCTGATATCAAGTTGTAACGCCCTAGATATCCAAGACCGTTACACTATGTATTTTAAATAGTGTTAGACTCTCTAAACGAGTCTTTTGGCCATAAACGTGTGACTAAACATGATTAACGGGTTATGGTTAAAATTTTTTGTCAAAAGGAATAACCATTTCATTAAAATGTTTACGTTCGTACATGGGATCCCAAAATAAACAATTAAAAGGTTATTTACACATCAAAAGTTACAATAAGTCGACCTAAGCGGCAAAATAAGGTTTAACCCTAGTCCCTCTGAGAAACCCCGGCGGTGATGGTCGAGCAGCCGCATATGTACACGTTACCACTGAAGCTCTCCAACTCATGGCTGGTTTAGCTTCCCTTTCCCATTACCTGCACCACAAAGCACCCTTGAGCCGAGGCTCAACAAGAAAACTTAAACATGCTCATAAGTAGTTAATAAGATATTACATAATCATAATAAGCATCCCTAGTAGTAATAACCATACTCATGCATGCATTCTATTCAGATAAGTGACTACAGTGTCACATTGTAGGCTCGTTGCCCTAGATATGTGACCATAGAGACACCATAGGGCTGTGGCCATAAAATAAATGACTATAGAGTCACACCAGGGTCGGTTACCCAAGGATATGGGACTATAGAGTCACTCAAGGGCCCATTGCCCTATCCTTTGTATAACCAGCCTTAGAGCTGGCCCAACATACCTGGCGCTTTAATTTCCAACGACCATAGGGTCGGTCAAGCATATATAACGCTCCTGATTAGGCCTAATCATATTGGCCTACACTTCACACGCTATTGCCACCCTCGACTTATAAGTCAATGCTTCCGACTAGCGCTCAACGCACTATTGTCGCCCTTGACTTATAAGTCAATGCTTTCAACCAGTGCTCAACGCGCTATTGTCGTCCTTGACTTATAAGTCAAGCCTTTTCAATCAGATAATACAAACAAGCATACATCCTTTAAAAATTACCCAGATACATATCATTTAAGCTTGATTAATCAAACAATCACAGGCATAATCATAATCATGCTCATTCACAGGGGCCCAAGCCCTAATCATATCCATATTTGACAATCAGGCCAAGCACTAATTACATTTATCACGTATTGGGTGCAGTTTTCTCACCTCTGGTCTAAGCAAAAACTAATTAACAATGACCCTTGAGCACAAACCCATCCTGAGCTCGAGTGATACCCTAGTCACAACTTTATAAGTGATATCCATCAATATCGAGTAAATAAAGACTTCTGAACTGAGTCTTAGCCTCGGGACCTCGAATTCTACTAAACTAGGTAGTAGAACCCTTCCCAAACCCTTAGGTTCGAGTTCCCGCCACCTGAAACCTATCTTGGCCAATAATCCCAATTTTAGCCGTAGCGCCCCTCACTAAGCGTCATGGCTCTCCACAAGCCAGAGAGCTCTGACCCTATTTCACTGGACACATGCCGCCGCGCGGCCATGTCAGTTCAGAGAACTGCCCTGGCCTCTAAGTCCATGAGGGCCGCGACGCAACCATGTGAACCCAGTTTTTCAAACATTTTCTTCTAGAAAATTCCCTCAAAATTAACCCCAAAGCAGTACTAAACGCATAATAGAGTCCCAAAACATCATCAATACGTTATAAATATCAAAACCCAACCTTAAACTTAACAAACTATCCACCAAATACAAAATTCAAGCCTTGAGTTCTAAAACTCAAGAATTCTCTAAAACCAAACATGAACTCAGTAAAAACAGAGTTTAAAGCTTACCTCAATTGAGAATTTCAACCCCTAAGGTGAACCTAATCCAACCCTAGCTCCAAACTCCTTCAATTCAAATCAACTCCTCCAAAACAATCAAAGGTTTCAACAACCAAGGGAGAGAAAGAGAGAGAGAAACGTGAGGGAGGGAGCTGAGTGTTTGTGTGTCTGCTTTGGGTTTCCTATCGTTGAAGCTATCCAGTGACTAAGTCACTCCTTGGCGCAAATACTAAAATACCCCTTGCTTATGTCCTTGCTCTCTAATGCCCTCAAGGGCAATATTGTCATTTGCAACATTTCCTTCTAATCTCAATTACCACCTCATAATTTCCCTGTTAATTCCAATATCCTCAAATAATCACCAAATAATTTCCCATTGCCCGATAAATTCTGGCAATGTACTAAATTACCAAAATACCCCTAGGCTCACCCCGAGCTGGGTATTTGACCCCGTTATGACTAAACCGCTAACTTGCTCCTTAAGATCGCCTCATGACGAATAACCCAAATATATCTACATAATAAGGTTGTCTCAATCATAAAACACACACACACACATAGATTTTCAATTATGCCCTCAGCGAGTCAAAATTACAAAAATACCATTCTAATAAGAAACAAGGTCACATGCATGCTTAATACACCTAAACATGCCAATATAGTCATATTATAATATAACTCACATAATTCATATAATCATAAACATGCACATAATACTCAATTATTGCCTTCCTGACCCCCTAATCAAGGCACTAATCCTTATTAGGGAAATTGAGACGTTACATGGACCAATTTGGATAAGATTTTTTAACCTTATTGTTTGTCATTTTTCTATAAATAGAAGAAGTGAGACCTAATTTGGGGATCTTAGAATTTAAATTGATTGAAGTTTGTGAAGATTCAGAAATGAGAAGGAGAGCAATGTGTTGACGTAAGCATCAGAGTATCTTTTGTAGGTACCCCATTTTATTCTGTCTACTCAATTAAATGAATAACACATTCATGATATTGGTTTAGCCAACAGAATGTGTATTTACCATGTGAAATACATCAGCACATAATAGTATGGTGGATTCATGATAGCTAAATATGTAAAAGATTTGGGGAAAGATTTTGACCAAAACACTTAGTATATATTATGGATAATCGAATTAATGTTTATGATTAAACTGAATTATGTTTAAGATCATCAAGTTTACCTTCACAAAATTCTTTGATACTTAATTTAGCAAGAACATCAATCTAACAAAGTAACATTATGCTCAACAGTCCATTAAATGGTTCTCCTAATTACTATTTATACAGAAATCATAAGGAATTAGTTAGAAATAAACTTATTTCACTAGTCCATGATATTAATCCAAGTAATTAGAAAATTATGATGTTCATTATGTCATATTATTTTATATAATATAATGTTAAATTAAATAACGTGACAAAATGTGATTTGTCACATATTTTAACATAGTATTAAGAGTTACAACAATTAGACACATGTGTCTGTCCAAGTGTAACATATTTTAGAGTTACAATTCAGAGTAGAATGAGAGTTACACATTTGAGTTTGAATTTCACAAAGACATAATGTGATATGGCTATTGGAGATATGATTATAACTCCCATTATGTGTATGGAGGTTACAAAATCAAGTGGAAAGGAGTTTGGGAGGTTTTGTAAATTTGTGAGAATTTGAGAGGCTGAAAAGCACTGTGGCTGCGACCACTATTATCTCTGACCGCAGCCCGGGGGACAGCGGCCAGCAACCGCGACCACTGATACTCCTGGCTGCATCTAGGCTCATTGACAGCAAAATTCCAATTCTCTTTTTCAATTTTGAATGTTTGTAGCATCCCAAATAACTCATAAATCTATTTTTTAATTCCATAAACATTCAATTAAAAATTGGTAACAACCAAGTGTGTTGGTGAAATTTGAAAATCAAAGGGTGTCTCAAAACTCTATAAATAGAAGCCTAATGCTCACTTATAAGACACACCATTTCTATCTACTAGAGCACTTGGCTAGAAATTTACCATAGGCTTGTTTATTCTAGAGAGAAATTTCCATTTTTGAGGTCTCCTGGTGCTTGAGATAGGGGAAAATAAGAATTTGAACAAAGATTGTAAACCTTGTTCAAGTTGGTGATCCCAAATGCTCTTCACTTTGGTTGTGTGAGTGAGAAGAACTTTTCTTCTTTGTTCTTGTTCTTATCTTATTTGTTCTATTACTTTTGTTTCATCTTTCTTCTTCTTCATCTTTCTATATATTTAGTTGCGTCTTTTGCTATAGAGTTGTATTTCCATTTACATCTTTTTGTCTACATTTTCTAGTTTATTTGTATCTTTTGTTATAGAGTTGTTGTGTCACTTATTCTTTTCATCTATATCTTTCTCTATTTACTAGTATTTTTTTAATAGAGTTGTAAATTTATTTAATCAATCATCTTGTCAATTGTATCTTTTTGTCGAGAGTTGTATTTGTTTTTCCTTTTCCATTTATGCAATATTATTATCTCTAACATTCAAAAGCTTATCCCTTTGTTTGTTTCTATGGATGGACATCAAGATCATGAACCAAGACCTAGTGAAGTTGGATAGGTTTGATGGGTCAAATTTCACTAGGTGGCAAGACAAGGTGAATGTAACGACCCAAAATTACTAATAAGGCTTAATGGACTTGATTAGTGTGACGGGAGGGCATAATTGGTATTTATGTGATTAAATGAATAAATGCATTATGTGGCATGCATGATTATATGAATATATGGATACATGAGATGCATGTTTATGAGAATTAATATGCATGTGGGCCTTGTTTAGTTTATAAGGGCATAATCGTAATTTTGGCCCATTGAGGGCATAAAATGTAATTATATGCGATAAATTGTTGAGACCACATTATTATGTGGATATATCTGTAGCATGTGGCTCGAGACGGTCCTAGTGAGCGGATTGGCGAAATAGTCACGGTGGGGATTTATACCCGGTTCGGGGGAGCCTAGGGTTATTTTCGGGAATTGGGAAAATATATCGGGGATTATTAGACAATGGGTAAATAATTGGTAATTAATTGGATGACATGATTAATGTATAGTTAATAGGAACATTTGAGGAATTAGTGGGAATTGGGAATGAAATGACACTTTTACCCATAGTGGCTGTTAGGGAAATAAATTAGGCTTGGGGGCATTTTGGTCATTTAACCTTAGGATATACTTAAACTCTGGTTTAATTGTTTAGAAGGTTGATGATTACAGTATGTGGCTAATTCTTATTCATAGCAAGTTTGGAGTTGAATTAAGGAAGTTTGTTGGGTGAAATTCTGAGAAGTTTTCTGGTTTTTAGTTAGGGTTCTTGAGCTTTAAAGCTTAGTTTTGATATCTGTGTTTTGGTGAGATTGTTAGCATATTTTTGATGTTATTAGGTTGTATTTGGTGAGCTATAGTAGTTTATGGGCTCAATTTTGAGTTTGGATGATGATTGGAGTGAGTTTTTGGAGTTTTGGCTTGGGGAGGTTCGAAGAAAGAAAACCCAGAAATTTACATTGCTAGTACTAGCGCTGTAGCCCTAGGTTGGGAGTGCTACAGTGCTAGGCTGTGTTTTCTGTGGGTTTCTGTCAATAGCGCTGTAGCGCTGTAGTGCTCCTCAGCCTCTTGAAATTGGTTTATGAGTTTTTTCTTAGGGTTTTTGCTTGGGGGCTCGAGGGACGGGTTCACCACCTCGTTTGGTGGAACTTGGGGTCCTGTGAGTGCGAGTTTGGTCCCGAGATTGTCCTTTGGAATTCAAACGCATTGAAGTATCATTTATGGATTGTGAATAGGTGTACGCCAAGGCTCGAAGCGGGATCGTGCTCGAGGACCGTTCGTAGTAACTAACACTCAGAATTAAAGGTAAGAAAACTGCACCCTGTTGTGTGGCTATGTTGGGACTAAGATTTCCCTATACTTGTATGAAATGTCATATGATGGTATTATGCCATGTGGACATGAAATAAACGGCCTAAGAGTGCCAGAATTAATATTGGCGTACAAGGACGCGACTCGGCCATTGGTAGCTAAGGTTAATTAAATAATCACTGAGCTTGGCCTAAGCGAGCAAGAGTCAGTGGGTTGAACACTGGGCTCGGCCTAAGTGAGCCAAAGACAGTGGGTTAAATAGAGGGTGCGACCTACGGGCGTCAACCTTAGCTATTGTATGATATGTTTATTGTTGTTAATTTGATGAACGTGATATGCTGAATACATGGACAATAGATTATTGATTTGTCAATTGTTATCACTGGTTATGTGAATGCTATGGACTGCTGAATATTTGGTTATGCTTTATGAATTATTTGGTTATTGATATTGATCATGCGATGATGTTATGGTTTTCTTGCTGGGCCTTGGTCACGGGTGCTACGTGGTGCTGGTAAAGGCAAGGGTAAGATGGTTCAATCATGGGTTGGAGAGCTCTGGGGGTGAGGGATACATTGTCAGCTGCTCGGCTGCCACGTTCGAGGGATTGTACAGGGACGGAAACCTAAAATGTGTATTTTTCCATTAGAGTGGCCTTGTTCATTTATACCTTTTGAAAATTTTGTAAATATATCCTCTAAACCCTGTTTTGGGATCCCATGTACTAAACTTTCATTTGAATGAAAATGATCTGTTTATAACCAAAATCTTTTAATCCTAACCTGTTTATGGCTTTAGATTCACATTTTTATTTAAATGACGTGATTAGCAAGTCTTGCACGATTTTAAACACACAGTGTAACAGTCTTGGTTACCCAGGGCGTTACAACTTGGTATCAGAGCGGTCTGATAGGACCTGGCCCTTGACTGCTGTGTGATGATATTGAGGCGTGTTGATTAGCATTGCTGTCACATATGGATGAATATTTGGATAATGATTTTCATATGGATTGCATGTAGTTAACTGTTTAAATTGAACTTGTATGCTTTATTTGCTTATTAGTATATGGAAAGCATGATAAATTTGATAACCAATGCATAGTAATGTAGATTGGTGTTTGATATGCTTTATGTGTGTATGATTATTGTGATTGTTTGGACCTGCCCATGGAATGGTTCTGGATATGAACATCAGGGCTGAGGGGTTTAGTCAGTGATGGTGGATTAATTCAGATGGTATGTGCTCAAAGTGATTAATTGGATATGGTAGTGTTCTAGTAAGGATTGCAGATGATAGCTGGGGTTGGAATTCTCTTCTTCCCCTGGAGGTCGCAGCAGATGTTTGCTTATAATGCCCTGGTTACCCCAGAATAGTTACGGTGAATGGTGAACCGGAAATTTAACTCGCCACTCGAGTCCTTTGGTTAAAAACGTGTTTCTAAGTGTTATTAACAGGCTAAGGTGGAAAACCAAGCAAAAGAAATGATATATTTTATTCAAAACATAAAACTGTTCATGGGCCCATAAAAGCATTTACAAGTTATTTACAACTCAAAATGGTCATTACTATTTAAATTTTACAACCCGCCAACCTAAGCGGCAAAAATAGGGTAAACCCCCTAGTTCCTCTGAGAACTCCTTGGCCGTGGTGGTCAAGCGGCCGCATTGAACACAACACCACCTAAGCTCTCCACTCAAGGCTGGGTGAGCTTTTCTTTCCCTTTACCTACACCATATAGCACCCATGAGCCAAAGCCCAGCAAGAAAACACAATATATTATGAATATAGTATCAACAATGATCATAATCATCATTTAGGACTTTCAGTCCAAAACAGATTAGTGACAGTCACAAAAGTCACTAAGGTGGGTTTCGTTACCACTAGCCATGTGACAATAGGGTCACTGGGGCTTTACAAATAAGTGATCCTTTCACTAGCTTATCAAGATAGGTGCTCGGTGAACTGATCACCAATATAACCTATTGCATGACCTTAGAGTCATAACCGTGGGATTCCGCTCGCTAGCCATGTGACAAGCAGTCACCTAGGCCTTAGGCCCTGGATTTGAGTAACTAGTCCTAGACTAATCAAGCGCTTATAAATCTCATCGACCTTAGGGTCGGTCCAGCATTAATGCTTTAAAGTCATTCAATGCTGATATCGATTAGATCTAACCTTTAATCGGCCCTGCGTTCAGGACGCTTATACCGTTGTTGACTCTCAGGTCAGTAATATGCGACCAGTGCTGTCCCTGACTAATCAGTGCCATACACAAGTAAGCAAGCTCTGCTAAGCATTTAATATGCAATCAATGTCCACATTTATCAATCAACATGCCTGAACAGAAAACACGCATGTCATACACACAGGGTGCAGTTTTCTTACCTCTGGTTCAAGCGAGAAATATAATAAGAACGACTCCGGAGAGCGATCGACCTTTTGATTCCTTAGCAGTTACCTAATCATAACCAATTATAACCTCCATTAATGAAAATCAACAATAAAAGGGTCTTAACCTAAACACACTCTCGGGACCTCGAAACATGCCCACACGGTGAGTAGATTCGATCCTGGGCCTTAAGGATTGAAACCCCGAGACAAAAACCCTTAAAAACACTCAAAACGGGATTCTGAAGAAATAGAGTAGCGCTAGAGCGCTGCTTAATAGCGCCCTAGCGCTATACTTATAACCCCAAACCGCCCAACAAAACCTTGGGTAGTGCTATAGCGCCCTCTGGTGGGCGCTGTAGCGCTACGCCCAGCCAGAACCTCCCCTGAAATCTTTTCCTTCGACTCCTTCAATTCCAACTCGATTATAATGCTTCCAAACCTCATTTTTGGTGCCAAATGAACCCAAAAACCATCCTCACATACCCTAAGCATCACAACCACAAGAACCCTAGCCAAAACTCCCAACAAAACCAATCATCCAACCTAGAAATCTCAATTGAAAACCAAAGCTAAAACAGAGCAAACCAGGGATTTTAATGGCTAGAAACTTACCTCAAGCTCAGATTATGATGCTCTTCAATGGTGGAACACACTCCCAAGCTCTCAAGACTTACTTCCCAAGCTTGAATCCTCAAGTTAGGCTCAAAAATCACAAAGAAAAAGGCAGAAAACAGGTACGGGAGAAAGCTTTGAAATTGCTCTGTTTTCCTCTTATTTCTACAGCCTTCAATGGCTTTAATCTATCCTAGGTGTGAAAAGACCAAAATACCTCTAGGTCAAATAAGGATTTCTAAAGGCTCCCAAGGGCAAAATTGGCATTTCCACCTATCTCGTTAATCATAATTAACGCTCTCCAATTCCCGCTATTCTCAAAATACTCAAACACCAATAATTCATATCCCGTTACCCTTTAATTTCCGGCAACGCTCTAATCATTAAAATCACCCCGAGACTCACCCAGAGCTCTGAGCTTAAACCTGTAATGACCAAGCCGATAGTTTATATTCAGGGATCGTCTCATGCCGAATAGCTCGAACAAATCCACGTTATAATGTGGCCTCAACAATTGATCATAAGCATGCACCAAAATATACAAATATGCCCTCAACGGGCCAAATTACCAAAATACCCCTGTAATCAAATGTGGACCCACATGCATGAATTTAACATCATATTATAATATAATTCACATAAACATGCATATGATCATTTAATGGCATAATAAAAAATTATGGCCCTCCCGGCCTACTAATCCAGCCATTAAACCACATTAGGGATTTTGGGGCATTACAACTATCCCCTCCTTATAGAAATTTCGTCCTCGAAATTTACCTAAACAGCTCGGGATCCTGGCTCTGCATATCTGACTCCAGCTCCCAGGTCGCTTCCTCAACCTTGCTGTTCCTCCACAATACCTTAACCGAAGGTATCGTCTTATTCCTGAGGACCTTGTCCTTTCTGTCAAGTATTTGAACTGGCTGCTCCTCAAAGGAGAGATCTGGCTCAAGCTCCATGTCTTCATAGCTCAAAATATGATTCACATCAGATACATACCTCCGAAGAGCTGAAACATGAAACACATTATGCACGGCTGACAATGCCAGTGGCAAGGCCAACCTGTAAGCCACTTGACCAATCCTTTCCAGGATTTCAAATGGACCTACAAATCTAGGGCTCAACTTGCCCTTCTTTCCAAACCTTCTCACCCCTTTCCATGGTGAGACTCTAAGGAAGACATAATCTCTCACTTGGAACTCCACGTTCTTGCGCTTGGGATCAGCATAACTTTTCTGCCTACTCTGAGAAGCAAGCATCCGAGCTCTAATCTTCTCAATGGCCTCATTCGTCCTCTGAACTGCCTCAGGACCTAAGTATCTCCTTTCACCTCTCTCATCCCAATGAATGGGAGATCTGCACCTCCTACCATACAACATCTCATAAGGTGCAACTCCAATGGTAGACTGATAACTATTATTGTAGGAGAACTCTATCAAAGGTAGATACTTACTCCAAGATCCATCAAAGACCAGCACACATGCCTACAGTGTCACGGGCCGGCTATTTGAGTACTCCAAGTAGACGGAACGTGCGGCACTTGCAGACTCTTTAAGCTAGCAAGTCAGCCTACAACACACACCTGCAGGCAAACAAACTCAGTGGTTAGCCACATACACATCTCGGACATGTAACGGGCAATAACGAAGTATGAGTAAGCATAAAGCAAGTCATTCCTAGGAACATCCACACAACACAAAGCACACAACAAGGCAAGTGGCACGCAATGGCCCAACGAAGATAACAAACAAGTAACACATAGGCCACAAGGAAGCACACAGGGTCAAGTATGGATAAATATCATTTTATTAATATATAGCCTTGATAGGGCAAGGGAGTACACAGCTTTGGCCCCTATCTGCTGATGGCCATGGTGCTTCTCTAAGTCACCAGGTAACCTCCCCGCAAGGAGCCTTCTAGGGAAATAAGGTCTTCCCAGGAATATATATGATTTTTGTCAGGGAGACATATGCATAATTACAAAACTGCCACTACCCTATCCCATGAGGTTGCTTGGTGCAAGACTTGACTAATGATCAAGCACCAAGGCATGCTCACTTACAAAATGGTCCCATGTGGGTGTGCCAAAGGGGAAGCACGCTACACTCTCCCCCACTCAATTCTTCGGCGTCCTCGACGAAGTAGCTTGTAGATCTTTAATCTTCTGTGTGAGCTTCTTCAAGTCTTCTGCCCTCTCCCAGCTGATCTCGTCATATGCGAGCCCCTTCCATTTTACCAGATACTCTTTATGCTTTTTACGGCCAGTGGTGACCGTCCTTTCCGCCAGGATTTCTTCAGGTTGACGCTTGCTCCTTGGCTGAATGATGACTCCTCCTTTGGTTGACTGGTTGCGTTCTAGATTTGCTGGATCTTCATGATATGGCTTCAAGTTGCTGACGTGAAGGACCGGGTGTATCTTCATCCATGTTGGTAGGTCGACTTTGTAGGAAGTTATGCCAACTTTTGAGATGATTGAGACTGGACCCTCGTACTAGTGAACGAGTCTGATGCCTTTGTCCCCTCGGAATCCCAACTGTTCGGGCCTCAGCTTGATTAACACCAAGTCACCTGCTTTGAACTCTACTGGTATGTGCTTCTGATCGGCCCACTTCTTCATTCTTCTTGATGCTTTTTCTAAATAAGCTCGGGAAATCTCTGTCGTTTTCTTCCAGTCTTTTGTGAAGTGAAAGGCTCGCGGGTTCCGACCGCGATATTCGTCCACTGTGTGGGGCAATAGTGGCTACTGTCCATTAACAACTTCAAAAGGGCTCTTATTCGATGAAGAACTCTTTTGAGAGTTGAAGCAAAATTGAGCTACATCGAGTAGTTGCGGCCAATTCTTCTGATTGGCATTGACAAAGTGGTGCAAGTACTCCTCCAACATGCCGTTGAATCTTTCTGTCTACCCATCTGTCTGTGGATGGTAGCTCGAGGATATGTTCAGTTGTGACCCCAAGAGACTGAATAGTTCGGACCAAAAGGTCCAAGTGAATCTTCCATCTCAGTCACTAACAATGTTCTGGGGCACTCCCCAATATTTGACAATATGCTTGAAAAATTGTCGGGCTGTCTCTTTTGCCGAACAGTACTTCAACCCTAGGATGAATGTTGCGTACTTCGAGAATCTATCCACGACCACCAAGATCGCACTTAAATCCCCTGTCTTCGGTAGACTAGTGATAAAGTCAAGCGACACACTCTTCTATGGTCGACTTGGGACTCGCAAGGGCTCCAACAACCTAGGTGTCTTGTTCCTATCGACCTTGTCTTGCTGGCAGATGAGACAGGTCTTGGTGTACTCCACTACATCATCTCCCATTTGTGGCCAGTAGTATCCCTATTTCAAGAGGGCATGGGTTCTTTGTCACCCTGGATGACCTGCCCACAAGGTGTCATGACACTCGCTTAGTAATGTCCTCTGAAAATCTCCAGCTTTCGAAACATACAAGCGACCCCCTTTAGCCCACTGAACATCATCCTCCACCCAGAACTGGTGAGTCTTGCCTTCTTTTACGAGCTTCAGGATGGTCCTGACAACCGAGTCTTTCTCCAGGTTTTCTTTGATGTGGTCCTTGAGTGGAGTGTTCACCACGCTAGCCGACAAACTAGCCAAGATCTTTAGAGTTGCCAATTCTGCTTTGCGACTCAGGGCGCCAGCTACCTGGTTCAAGCGTCCTGCCCTGTGCTCAAAACAAAAGTCGAATTCCGCCATGAACTCCTGCCATCGAGCCTGCTTAGGGGCCAGTTTTGACTGAGTAAGGAAATGACTAACAACTGCATTATTCGTCTTCACCATGAACTTTGACCCCAGAAAGTAATGCCTCCACACTCGCAAGCAATGGATAACTACGAGGAGTTCCTTCTCCTGGGAAATATACTGCCTCTCAGCTTCAGGCAGCTTGCGGCTCTCATATGCGACTGGGTGGTCTTCTTGTACTAGTACCCCTCCCAGAGCATAATCTGAGGCATCTGTATGTACTTCGAAGGGCTTGCTAACATTTGTCAAAGCAAGAATAAGATCCTTCATCATGGCTTCCTTCAAACTCCTGAATGCTTCAGCACACTTGTTAGTCCACGCCCAAGTCACACCCTTTTTCAGAAGCTCGGTCAAGGGTGTCACCCTTCTTGAGTAGCTGTCCACAAATCGTCTATAGTAGTTGGCTAGACCCAAGAAGGAGCGGAGTTCTTTCACGTTTGTGGGGTCTTTCCATTCTTGGATTGCCATCACCTTCTCCAGATCCATATGAATTCGGCCACGTTCCACAACGTGGCCTAAGAACCTGATGCTTTCCTGTGCAATCGAGCATTTCTCGCGCTTCACATATAGCTGGTTCTCTCTCAACTTCTGAAACACTTGAGCCAAGTGTTCTTGATGCTCTTCAATCGTGGCGCTATAAACCATGATATCATCCAAGTACACCACCACGAACTTATCTAGATACTCGTGGAATACTTGGTTCATCAGTGTATAGAAAGTAGCAGGCGCATTTGTCAACCCAAACGGCATTACTTGAAACTCAAATGCTCCGTATCGAGTAACGCACGTTGTCTTTGGTTCATCCCCATCTGCAATCCTCACCTGATAGTAGCCTAATCTCAAGTCCAACTTTCTGAAGTATTTGGCTCCACTTAGCTGGTCGAACAAATCAGCGATTAGAGGGATGGGGTAGGTGTTGTGAACTATCACCTTGTTGAGAGCCCTATAATCAATGCACAGTCTCAAGCTCCCATCGTGCTTCTTTTGGAATAGCACCGGTGCGCCAAATGGTGCCTTCGACGGTCTGATGAAGCTTGCCTCCAATAACTCTTTTAGTTGTCTCCTCAACTCTTCTAGCTCAAGGGGTGCCATTCTGTAAGGCGCTTTAGTTGGAGGTTTTGCTCCCGGCACCAGCTCTATCTGGTGATCAATCCCCCTCTTTGGTGGAAAGGCTTTGGGAAGTTTATCTGGCATCACATCCCCCTACATCTTTAGGACCCTCGTAATTTCTAGTGGAACAATCTCTTCCACTGCTTCTTCGAACATGGTGGGTACTGCTACATAAGTGGGCTCCTGCTTCTTCACACCCTTCTTGAACTGTAAAGCTGATAGAAGCTTCACACCAGGGGTGGTTTCACCTTTGCAGGCACCATTGCAGGAGTCTCTCCCATTATGAGAAAGCTCTCAGTGGTAGGGATTGGAATGGCACCTTTCTCGGTTAAAAAGTCCATTCCCAAGACTACATCGAAGTCATCCATATGGACCACCACTAAGTCAGTCTGCCCCTCCCATGTGTCGATTCTAACTTTTACCCCTTTAGCCACGCCAGTTGTGGCCAAGGCCTTGGAGTTGACTGCTTTCATGCGGCTGGCATCTTTCTCCAGATTTAGTCCAAGTCGCTTTGCTTCGAGTTCAGAGATGAAGTTGTGGGTGGCGCCCGTATCGATCATCACGCTTTTGGAGGGCTTACCATTGATGGTGGCATCCACGAACATTAGCCCCTTTCCCAGGATCTTCTTCCCTTTTTCGTCGTGTTTCTTGAGAGCATTCAACAGGCGGACAACGCCAATGTGCGCGTGCTCTTCATCTTCCTCTTCTTCTTCGCCCTGCTGTTCTTGGCCAATGAGGACATTCAACTTTCCCCGGTAAGGGAAAACTCCCGAATTATGTGGGCCTTTGCAGAGCCAACAAGCTAGTGGCTTCCTTCATGCAGCGGCATCTGTACCGCTGGAAGAATTGGACTCAGCTGTCCTCTTCTCTCCCCCACTCTTGCCCTGCCATGACTTCCCAGACTTCTTACTCCCAGCGCTACTTGAGTTGGTTGGAGGGGTAGCCCTTTTCGGTAGGCTGCTCTCTGGAGTGTAGTATGTTAAGCGTTCAGCAGCTTCTTGAGTGGTGGCTAGGTCAGACACACACTGTCTTTGAAGTTCTTGCTTGGCCCACGGTTTCAATCCCTCGAGGAAGCAGAAGAGCCTGTCTACTTCGGACATGTCCTTTATGTCGAGCATTAGTCCCGAAAACTTCTTCACATATTCTCAAACTGTCCCAACTTGTTTAAGCTCTCTCAACTGGCGTTGAGCCATGTAAGTGACATTTTCTGGTAGAAATTGCGTCTTTAATTCTCTCTTCAGGTCTGCCCAAGATGTGATGGTGCACCTACCATTCTCTATGTCATCATACTTGGTCCTCCACCACACCTTGGCACCCCTAGACAAATACATGGTAGCCATGGCGACCTTTCCTTCTTCTGAATCGGCCCGCATGACTCTAAAATAGTGTTCCATGTCGAAGAGGAAATTCTCCAAGTCCTTTGCTTCTCTAGCCCCGTTATAGGGCCTCGGCTCAGGTACTTTAACTCGGCCATATTCCATACCTATCGGCCCTGTTACTGGGGCATTCCCAACCGCTTGCATGGTTAGGTTTACCTTGGTAATTAGCTCAGCCATTTATTCTCTGAGCACGCCAACTGCCTTCTTGCAGTCTTCCATAGTGTCATTTATGGAAACTTCTTGTTCCTTCAGCATGCGCTCCACTGCTGCGATGCGCTCTTCCCACTGAGGGGAAACAGAAGTACTTGCTGGAGTGTTTTTTTTCTCCAAGGCGATTATTCTGGATAGGAGAACATCATTTTCCTTTTCTAGCACAGCTATGCGATTGTTTGCATTAGATGGTCCAAAGTTATGACTTGCAGAGGAAAGATCCCTGGCCCTTTCGTCCAGGCCATCTAATTCCCCCACACGCTTCTCAAGTGCTTCGATCCTCTGAGTGTTGCTCACAAATAGTGTGTTTTTCCAAGCTCTTTCTAACTTGGCTCTGATACCAACTGTCACGGGCCGGCTATTTGGGTACTCCAAGTAGACGGAACGTGCGGCACTTGCAGACTCTTCAAGCTAGCAAGTCAGCCTACAACACACACTTGCAGGCAAACAAACTCAGTGGTTAGCCACATACACATCTTGGACATGTAACGGGCAATAACGAAGTATGAGAAGCACAAAGCAAGTCATTCCTAGGAACGTCCACACAACATAAAGCACACAACAAGGCAAGTGGCACGCAATGGCCCAACGAAGATAACAAACAAGTAACACATAGGCCACAAGGAAGCACACAGGGGAAAGTATGGATAAATATCATTTTATTAATATATAGCCTTTATAGGGCAAGGGAGTACACAGCTTTGGCCCCTATCTGCTGATGGCCATGGTGCTTCCCTAAGTCACCAGGTAACCTCCCCGTAAGGAGCCTTCTAGGGAAATAAGGTCTTCCCAGGAACATATATGATTTTTGTCAGGGAGACATATGCATAATTACAAAACTGCCACTACCCTATCCCATGAGGTTGCTTGGTGCAAGACTTGACTAATGATCAAGCACCAAGGCATGCTCACTTACAAAATGGCCCCATGTGGGTGTGCCAAAGGGGAAGCACGCGCCTCATTGGTCCTCTGAACTGCCTCAGGACCTAAGTATCTCCTTTCACATGTCTCAACCCAATGAATGGGAGATTTGCACCTCCTACCATACAACATCTCATAAGGTGCAACTCCAATGGTAGACTGATAACTATTGTTGTAGGAGAACTCTATCAAAGGTAGATACTTACTCCAAGATCCATCAAAGACTAGCACACATGCCCGCAACATGTCTTCCAATATCTGGATCGCCCTCTCAGATTTCCCATCTGTCTGAGGATGATAAGCAGTATTTAACTTCAATTATGTTCCCATGGCCTTCTGTAAACTCCCCCATAACTTAGAAGTAAAAGTGGGGTCCTGATCTGACACGATCAACCTAGGTGGTCCATGGAGGCACACGATCTCTCTCACATAGAGATCTGCATACTGGTTAACTGTATGTGTAGTCCTCACTGACAAGAAGTGAGCTGGCTTGGTGTAGCGATCCACTATCACCCAAATAGAATCATGCTGACCAACAGTCCTGGGTAAGCCCACCACGAAATCCATCGTGATGTCCTCCCACTTCCACTCTGGGATATCCAGAGGCTGCAATAACCCTGTCAGCCTCTGATGCTCAACCTTGACCTGTTGACATGTCAAGCACTTAGCCATATACTCTATCACATCTCTCTTCATCCCCGGCCACCAATACAACGATCTCACATCTTGATACATCTTTGTGGTGCCTGGATGCAAAGAGTAAGGTGTAGTATGAGACTCATCCAGAATCTCTCGCCTTAAAGCAGTGTCCAACGGAACACATATCTGCCCCTTGTATCTAAACAAGCCAAACTCAGACACTGTATAATCTCTGGATGCTCCAACCAAAACATCCTCTCTGATCTTGATCAGCTGTGGATCACTCAACTGACCCTCCTTAATTCTCTCCAACAGTGTAGACTGTAGCGTAATATTTTCCAACTGGCCCACCAGCAACTCTATACCAACTCTGGTCATATCATCTGCTAACTCCTTGGCTATCAGCCTCATACCATAAATCTGTCCCGGATCCTTCCGGCTTAAAGCATCAGCTACCACGTTGGCTTTTCCTGGATGATACAGAATCTCACAGTCATAATCTTTTACTAATTCCAGCCAATGCCTTTGTCTCATATTCAAATCTTTTTGAGTGAAGAAGTATTTCAAGCTCTTGTGGTCTATATAGATCTCACACTTCTCTCCATAAAGATAATGCCTCCATATCTTTAAAGCAAAGATCACAACCGTCAACTCTAAATCATGAGTGGGATATCTCTTTTCATACTCCTTCAACTGACGAGAGGCATAAGCAATTACCTTCTCTGACTGCATTAGAACACAGCCCAAACCCTGATGAGAAGCATCACAGTAAATCACAAACTTCTCCTGATCTGTTGGAAGACTCAGAATTGGAGATATAATCAACCTCTGCTTCAGTTCCTAGAAGCTGTTCTCACATTTATTTGACCACACAAATTTCTGACTCTTGCGTGTCAGCTCAGTCAATGCAGTAGCTATCTTTGAGAACCCTTCCACGAAACGCCTATAATAACCTACCAATCCAAGGAAACTTCTAACCTCAGAAGCATTCTTTGGCCTTGGCCAATCTCTGATCGCTCCAATCTTTGTTGGATCTACTTAATCCCCTCCTTACTAAAAATGTGCCCAAGAAAGGATACCTAAGATAACCAGAACTCACATTTCTCAAACTTTGCAAACAGTCTATGTTCCCTCAGTCTCTGTAGAACCAACCTTAGATGCTGCTCATACTCTGACTCAGACTGAGAATCTACCATAATATCGTCGATGAAGACGATCACAAACTGATCCAAATAATCCTTGAACACTCTGTTCATCAGATCCATAAAAGCAGCAGGGGCAATAGTCAATCCAAAAGACATAACTAAGAACTCATAATGCCCATACCTGGTACGAAAAGCAGTCTTCGGTATGTCTCCCTCCTAGACCCTCAACTGATGATAATCAGAACGAAGGTCGATCTTTGAGAATACCTTCTTACCTTGCAACTGATCGAACATATCATCTATCCATGGTAAAGGATACTTGTTAATTTTCAGCTTATTCAGTTCCCTGTAATCAATACACATTCTCAGAGAACTGTCCTTCTTCTTTACAAACAGAGCTGGTGCACCCCAAGTCGAGAAACTAGGTTTGATAAAACCCAAGTCCAATAGTTCTTGTAACTATACTTTTAATTCTTTCAACTCAGCTGGGGCCATTATGTAAGGTGCTCTAGACACTGGCTCCATCCCTGGTTCCAGTTCTATCACAAACTGTCTCTCTGTGCGGTGGCAACCCTGGCAAATCTTCTAGAAGCACATCCAAAAATTTACAAACAAGTTTGGTCTCTTCTGGTCTCACTGGCACTACCTGACTGGTATCAACCACACTGGCTAAGAACCCAATGCAACCTCCTTGCAATAAATCCCTAGCCCTCAATACAGAAATCATAGGTATGCGAGGTCCATGCACAGTACCAACAAACACAAAATGATCCTCACCTTCAGGCTCAAAGGTGACCATCTTCCTTCTACAATCAATGGTTGTCCCATACTTTGCCAACCAATCCATACCCAATATCATATCGAAGTCAGTCATAACCAACTCTATCAAATCCACTGACAACTCTCTGCCTTCCACTGTCACTGGCAAAGATCTGACCCATCTCTTGGATACCACCAACTCCCTAGTGGGTAACAAAGTTCCAAACCCCACAACGTAAAAATCACAGGGTCTACACAGCCTATCAATAATACTACTAGCAACAAAAGAATGTGTAGCACCAGAATCAATCAATACATTATAAGGGGTTCCAGCACTAAGAAGCTGACCTGTAACTACTGAGGGAGAAGCCTTAGCTTCTGCTTGTGTCAATGCGAACACTCGAGTTGGGGCCGAGCTATCCGCTTTTCTGGGTTCTTCTTTTCTTGCCTTAGGGAAATCCTTTCTAAGATGACCCACTGCTCCACATGAGAAGCAGGCCCTGGCCCTACACTCTCCCAAATGACACCTCTTGCATCTAGGGCATTCAGGATAAAACTTCCAGGCTTCGCTACCACCTGGACGACCCATTGAAATACCATGGGGCCGCCTATCAGGACCTGGAACAGGAAAGGTGTTAGGAACCTTCCTCTTCTGCTCACTGGGGCCTATACCCCTACCAGAACCCACAAATGGAGGACCCGTCCTCCTGAACTCATTTTTAGCTGCACTGTCTCGCTAGATCTTGTTCTTTGCACTCTCAGCTATGAGTGCCTTCTCAACCACATGTGCATAGGTAGTAACCACAACCACATTGGTAATACGTACGTCACGGGCTAATCTGCGCTGTAGCCCCTGAAGAAATCTCTCTCTTCTGGTCCTATCAGTGGTCACTAGCTCCATGGAAAATTTCGCCAAACGATCAAATTTCAAGGCATACTTAGTGACTGACAAACCTCCCTGAAGTAGCCTAATGAATTCTTCTTCTTTTTTCGCCCTGATGGCATCATTATAATATTTCTCGTTGAACAGAGTCTAAAACTTTTCCCAACTCAGGGCATTAACATTCTTGGTCTGGGTAATAACCTCCCACCAAATTCGAGCATCCTCCCGAAACATATAAGTGGCACAGGCCACCCTCTCGTTACCAGTCACCCTCATGAAATCTAGGATGGTGGTAATCATACTCATCCATTGCTTTGCCTTGGCAGGATCTGCACTACCCTAAAAAAACTGGAGGTTGTTGCTTCTTGAACCTTTCATAGAGAGGTTCCCATTTATTTCCAAACTCAGGCAGTTTCTTTGCTGCTGGCACCGACACAGAAGGTGCCTCTGATACACTAGCCACTGCAGGTGCTTGCTTTTGTCTCAGGAGATGAAGTTCCTCTCCCTGTCTCAACACTGTAGCCTGCAGATCATTAAACAACTGCTGCCAGTTTGCAGGAGCTGGCTGTGAAATCTGTCCTTGGTCATTCTCTTGACCCTGACTGTTATTATTATTCTGGCCTTGATCACTCTGGCCAGCTGAAGCATCTGTCTGCCCTGGATTCATTCTTATCACTTATACCTTGCTGAAACAACGATCAATACGGCCAGTCAGGTAGTAATAACTAAACCTTTTGCCGCCTTACGGTCCAAGAACAAACACACAATTATCACATTCCACAGGCATACAATTATACAAGCAGATACATGTTTATAGCATTTAGCACTTAACATGTATCACATAATAATTCACAATCAACAATACTAATAAGTATGTTCCAACAATCTCAGTACTATTTAGCACACAGTTGTTGAGGATATAATATTTCAGGGCACAGGTTTAACATGGTGTCTCATGCATACAGGTAAAGCATATATACTATATTTAAGCAGTTATACATATAACTACATAAATAGTTACCAAACCATGAGTCGAGCTTGACTTCAGTGATGTGTGTACATGCCCAGCCAGTCTACAGGAACCCTAACATTGGCACGCTCTGATACCAAGTTGTAACGCCCTGGTTACCCCAGAACAGTTACGATGAACCAAAAATTTAACTCGCTACCCGAGTCCTTTGGTTAAAAACGTGCTTCTAAGTGTTATTAACAGGCTAAGGTGGAAAACCAATCAAAATAAAGGATATATTTTATTCAAAACATAAAACTATTCATGGGCCATAAAAACATTTACAAGTTATTTACAACTCAAAATGGTCATTACTATTTAAATTTTACAACCCGCCGACCTAAGCGGCAAAAATAGGGTAAACCCCCTAGTTCCTCTGAGAACTCCTTGGCCGTGGTGGTCAAGCGGCCGCATATGTACACAACACCACCTAAGCTCTCCACTCAAGGCTGGGTGAGCTTTTCTTTCCATTTACCTGCACCACATAGCACCCATGAGCCAAAGCCCAACAAGAAAACACAATATATCATGAATATAGTATCAACAATGATCATAATCATCATTTAGGACTTTCAGTCCAAAGCAGATGAGTGACAATCGCAAAAGTCACTAAGGTGGGTTCCGTTCCCTCCAGCCATGTGATGATAGGGTCACTGGGGCTTTACAAATAAGTGATCCTTTCACTAGATTATCAAGATAGGTGCTCAGTGAACTGATCACCAATATATCCTACCGCATGACCTTAGAGTCATAACCGTGGGATTTCGCTCCCTAGCCATGTGACAAGCAGTCACCTAGGCCTTAGGCTCTGGCTTTGAGTAACTACTCCTAGACTAGTCAAGCACTTATAAATTTCATCGACCCTGGGGTCGGTCCAGCATTAATGCTTTAGAGTCATTCAATGCTGATATCGATTAGATCTAACCTTTAATCGACCCTGCGTTTAGGACACTTATGCCGCTGTTGACTCTCAGGTCAGTAATATGCGACCAGTGCCGTCCCTGACTAATCAGTGCCATACATAAGTAAGCAAGATCTGCTAAACATTTAATATGCAATCAATGTACACATTTATCAATCAACATGCCTCAACAGCAAACACGCATGTCATACACACAGGGTGCAGTTTTCTTACCTCTGTTTTAAGCGAGAAATATAATAAGAACGACTCCTGAGAACGATTGACCTTTTGATTCCTTAGCAGTTACCTAATCATAACCAATTATAACATCCATTAATGAAAATCAACAATAAAAGGGTCTTAACCTAAACCCACTCTCGGGACCTCGAAACATGCCCACACGGTGAGTAGATTCGATCCTGGGCCTTAAGGATTGAAACCCCGAGACAAAAACCCTTAAAAACACTCAAAACAGGTATGGAGCGTGAATGTCGTAGGGTAAGAGATTTACATGACAGTATTCCCATTTGTGGAATTTAGTAAGGATAGATTCTCGGTAATTAGAAGGGGTCTAGTCTACAAGATAGCTGTCAGGAAAATGATGAGATATAGTGAAGTTATTTAGTATGCATCAAAAGTAGGAGACGCCATCTGGAAAGACGTCAGGTAAGGGCACGTTTTCTACATGGAATGGTTCAATATGTTAGGACAGATTGCCCAAGATTAGAGAATGGGGGACTGGAAAGCCTTGTTACATTCAAAGCCCGAGGCTAGTTCCTCGGAGGTGACCAGTTGACGTGATAGTTCTCGTTCTTGGTTATATAACGAGCTGAAAAGAGTTCGATAATGCATATCTCGCAGGAGAGATTCAGATATAAAGTGTATGTCTCAGGGCTATTGTATGAGGGTTTTTAGATATTAGTGTTTATTGGGGATGAATTAGAAACTTATGAAAGAAGAATTGGAACATAAGTAATAAAGGAGTTTGTAGTGAAAGTGATTGAGTTTGTTATGAGAGCCTTGTTATGAGCCTAAGTGAGAGCTAATTTGTTAAGAGACAACCATGGATTGCGAGGGACATCACTTGAAGTATATAAGTTGGACTCAATGGAAAATGAAGTGGTCAGTAAGGATTCAAATAAGTATGTAAGGAGTTGTTGGGTACACTTCAAGATTTAGCTATGGAAAAATTCGGTATCAGGTACATTATGAAGAATGGTATTGGTTTGGCAGAAGTAATTACTGGTTCAGCTGAAGAAGTTTTTGACTTGGGGGTGGATTAGATGGAGCATTGTATCGTGGGATTCATTGTTATCACTTGTTAAGGATAAAGGATTGAAATACCCGGTTACAAGATAGGAAAATGCCTCTAAGAATTGATCTTCGATCTAGTTATTACCAGCTGAGGATCAAGGAAAGAGACATTTCAAGAATTATAACTTGTACCCAGTGGGGTGTGATGGATTGTCTGTAAAGGTTCTTAACTGACTTAATCTTCAACAAAACAGGTAAGTTCAACAAGCTGAGAGTACATGAACAGTAGGGATGAGGCATATTAAGGTTCGTTAGAGATGTGTTGATCTACTTCCCAGTTAGAAGTAGAATGTGGATGACTACTACACTGATGATACTAAGACTAAAGCAACAGGATCACAGGTAAGGTTTTAGAAGGTATCAGTTTCGTTTCTTCAAGGGTATTCAAGGTCATGCTACTGGAAGAGAAAGGATCAAGTATGAAGGAGTTCAAGCAGAAGCCACAAAGAATTTACTGAAGAACACTTGGGGGAAAAGAGGAACAATGAGACCGGTAGACATGTCATCTGCTACATAAGCATTTTCAAAGGTAGCTACACCAGAGATTAGAATGACAGGAAAACTTAAAGTTAGACTGAATGAACAATTTTGTATCAGATTTTTGAAAGACAGAATGAGGATTGGTTAGCACTCTGTGATATAGGAATCTGTATGTAATGGATGGATACGGAAGGGTAACACGATGGACTTTATTTTTGTTAGGACATGAAACTGTAAGCAGTGCATCAAAGGCTGAGACACGCCTAGTTATAGACTGAAGAGATGATGGTTTGAGCCTCGCGATAGGAGAAAGAATGGGAACATGGTCGGTATACAGGGAACATTAAGTTGACGATGGATGCATAGCGTAAGGAATTTGAGAGCTTGCTCATTTGTAGAGGAATAACCCTGAGACCAAGATTCAGTGAGACTTAATGGGTGATTCATGTTGGAAACCCTTGATTGTACAAGAGGAGAAATAATCTGGAAGCTGATATCCTATTTGGGAAGATTTGTGTCAGTTGGGTAGGACGCCATGGATTACAGTAAGGTTAGACAAGGTAACGATTGAGATTTATATAACACCTGTGATTGGTTGTGGACCGATATATATCTCTACAGACAATGAAATTCAAATCGAGGATCTTATGAGAATGGTTAAGAGTCCTACCATTGTAGTATGAATTAAGAGATGGACATCCTAGATGAACATTATACTACCTCCTTAAGCATATTGTAGTCAGAGAGGCTAAATGGATAACAAGATCTGATATTTGTATATTGGAAGATAAAATTGTATAGTAGCGAACCGTAGGAATGGACTACACTAGACTATGAGTAAGATGATTAGATAGGGAAGGTTGCAACTCAGCAAACTGAGTTAACACACTTGGGATCGTGTGAATGGGTGACGTGGCATGGTAATTGACAGTACTGGGTTGAGGCCCTTAAATTTTCCAAGTTCTGTAAAGGAAATAGGGAATGAAGGGAGTAAGGTTGGAACCTAGAATTATTGACTGTCTACCGATAGAATGGCATCGGAAGTATTAATGGTTATTTTAAAGAATTACACATTGAATGTGTAAGTGTTTGGGATATTAAGAAAAGTATAGTCCCTTGCTGAATCAGTCACAGAGATGAATGTTGGCTTTTGGCTAAGGTGACACAACATAAGATATGGTAAGATAGAAAGCATGAAGTGCTGGTTCTAGTAAGGAAATAAAAGACAATGAGTATTATGGTTCAGTATTGGTTCGGGGAAAACCAATGAAGTTATTAGAATTATTAAGGCAGAAAGATCTGCCCAGTTGCAAGGATATAAGGGTTCGCAAGATTCAAGTTTCGGAACACGAAGTTCCAGGACAGGAAATTTGTATTTCTCCAAACATTGCAGACAAGGAAGGGTATGGTACCTTAAGAAAGAAAGAAGGATTTTTGGATTTCTGATTTAAGAAGGATCCCAAAATCGTGCCAAGGGCCTACAAGTTTGCCTTACCCTAGTGTGGGTGATGGCTTATGGGTATTACTAATGTCAATGACAAGACAGGAAAATGACCGCTGATGAGATAAGCAGACCATGGGGTTTCAGCAGAATTATTGAGTAAGGAAATGTTAACGAGATTATAGTTATAAGATAAATTCTTATGGAAAAAGATTGTCACTCCAGTAAGAGTGTTATTGAAGGATTAAAGGTAAATAATTAGACTCTGAAGTTATGGTCAGAGGTATGATATTTAGTACCTGACATGTTTGAATAAATTTTGAGGACGGAATTATTATAAGGAGGGGATAGTTGTAATGACCCAAAATTACTAATAAGGCTTAAGGGCCTTGATTAGTGTACCGGGACGGCATAATTGGTATTTATGTGATTAAATGAATAAATTCATTATGTGGCATGCATGATTATATGAATATATGGATACGTGAGATGCATGTTTATGAGAATTAATATGCATGTGGGCCCTGTTTAGTTTATAAGGGCATAATTGTAATTTTGGCCCGTTGAGGGCATAAAATGTAATTATATGCGATAAATTGTTGAGATCACATTATTATGTGGATATATCTGCAGCATGTGGCTCAAGACGGTCCTAGTGAGTGGATTGGCAAAATAGTCACGGCGAGGATTTATACCCGGCTCGGGGGAGCCTGGAGGTATTTTCGGGAATTGGGAAAATATATCGGGGATTATTAGACATTGGGTAAATAATTGGTAATTAATTGGATGATGTGATTAATTGATAGTTAATAGGAACATTTGAGGAATTAGTGGGAATTGGGAATGAAATGACACTTTTACCCTTAGTGGCTGTTAAGGAAATAAATTAGGCTTGGGGGCACTTTGGTCATTTGACCTTAGGATATACTTAAACCAAATAGATGGTTGTAGAAGGGCAGAAGCTAAAGTAAAAACAGAGGTTCTTTTCTCCATCATTCGGTTTGCTCTTTTCTCTCTTTGGGTGATTGAAGTCTTGAGCTGAAGAAGGAAGTGGAAGCTTGGAGAAGTCAAGGTTAAGGCTGGTTCTTGGCTGGGAGTTTGAGCTGGGAAAAAATAGAGGAGACTTCAGGGAACTAAGCTAAAGTGGTGCAAGGATTTGGCTGGGAAATTGGGCTTCTATTTGGGGTAAGTTCTTCTCCCTGTTCTTGTTAGAGGATTTTGATTGTTGGGTAGAGTTGTGCTGCTGAAGTGGATATTAACTTGGGTATTATAGTGTCATTTCTGTGATTGAATTGAATGATGATTCCTACTGATTTGGGGTATTGACTTTGGTTTAATTGTTTAGAAGGTTTATGATTATAGTATGTGGCTAATTCTTAATGTTAGGAAAAATAGTTTTGCCACTCAATGGAAATGGTAAGATAATTACAACTTGTTGACCACGATTTTGGCCAACGACGAGTAGACGTCAAAACTACAATAAACCTTCAAGAGAAAGAATGACACTGATAATTTTTATAGTGGTTCAGCCCCAATATGTTGGTAATAGCCTAATCCACTTAGAGTTGTGATTTATGGATCTACACTCAAGATCAGATGAACCTGTGTCAACTGAGTTTCTTAAGTGTAAATGATAAAGAATACAATATTTCTCTCAGAATACAAATACTCTCGCAGGAAAATCAGAATCCCCCTAAATGATGCCATGAGCCCTCTATTTATAGGCTCATGGATCGTACATCAGATATATTCCTTTGACCAGGTCCTTAGTTCTTCCAACAGACTTTAATTAATAAAATATAAATGAATTTAAATTACAATAATATAGCTATTATTCCAGGATATCTGAGAGATTCCCGCGACAGATGAGAATGATTCGGGTTGAAGCTGTTACTGAGGACATAGGCAAGCACTTCTCGTCGGAAAAGCACACCTCTAGTCGGTATAGGCAAAGCACTCCTCTAGCACACCTTTGGTCTAGCATGACACATCTCTGGTCTAGGAAAACACTTTACTGGTCGGGCAAAACAAATGATTGGTCGGCCAAAACAGACGACTGGTCGGTCAAAACGACTGACTGGTCGGTCAAAACGACTGACTGGTCGGCCAAACTCCTAACTGGTCAGTCAAAAATCTTTATCGATCGGACAGAAATTCTATCAGGTCAGTCAGATCACTTTATCACAACTCTGACGAGCCAATACATTTATTGACTATTAATGTGCCATTTACTGACCATGCATTGCCACTTGTCACTTCTGATTGCCACGTCATCGAACTGAAAATTTGGGGATAACATTTGACCCCCAAGTTTATTATATGATTTACTCGTATGATAAAATTTTTCTCTAGCAAAATGTTTTTGAGGTCACCCAAAAGCTTCCATCCAGTCAGTAACCTTCACTTTTGTAGTAAACCCACGATTGAACTTTTCTTTTGAATTCTTCAAATTCTATTTTTTTTTTATCTTGTTGTAGTACCCCATGAGTAGGAAAACATGTTTGCTCCCATGCCCTTGATATTTGTTGTCCCCTCGAAAATAATTTATTGGGAAATCATGTATATGGTCGATCGGTCATCTTCTTTGAGAATCACAAAGGGCACCATAAATATGTTTTCCCAAGCCGCTCGAATATGCCACCGTCTGCTCGAATAAAATGGCACCATCATTCGGACACAAGGGCTCCATTACTCAGACATCACGCATCCGCTCGGACTACGCCATCCGCTCAGACACTCTTCCAGCTCCTCGAACGCACGCCATCTACTCGGATCAGCACCCAGCCGATCGGACACTCTTCCAGCTCCTCGGACACACGACCCAGCCACTTGGGCACGCGCCTACCTAGATGGCTAGCCAATGTCTCCTCAGACAACTCTAGCTGTCTTCTCGGACGTACCCTAGCCGCTTGGACACTACCCCAGCCGCTCGGACATACGAACTGCTGCTCAGACACATGCCTCCGCTCGGACACGCACCCTGCTCCTTGGACGCACGCATCCGCTCGGACACGCACCCTGCTCCTCAGACATACACACCTGCTTGGACATGCGCAGCCGCTCGGGAAGATGGTGCATCCGCTCGGGCAGATAGCATGGCCACTCAGGTGCATGCAGCACATCCGCTCGGGAATGCGGTGCAACCGCTCGGACGCACCCCTAGCCACCTGGACACCATAACCTCCTTGTCGCGCGCCTGTCTGTTCGGACACCACAACCTATCCGCTCGGACGCAATCCCCTATGTCCTCGAGGTTGCACAAAAACTTTATGGTTCATGCATTTATACTTTACTTTTCTTTGTTAACTTGAAACATTCTATGTCTTTTTAGACTTAAAAAGTTATAAGTTTTTTGTGAATAGTAAAGTCACTCTGATGTATGCCTTATATTTTCGCATGAGTACTTAGTTTTCTAACTTAGAAATTCTAGACATTTCATAAGTCCCTACTAAGTATACTTTCTCACACTCTTATTGCTCTAACATTTTATGAGCATAATGTTTATTGTCACACGAATATCTGCTTCTAACTTGAAATTTTAAAAAATTCCAAGTTACTTAAGCTTTGTTAAACAAGTTAGCTTAATGGCCTTTTTGGACTTCAAAAATTTACAAGTCAGCCTAAAAACAGATATCTTAACTCGTGCTCTTATTGCCTGTGTTAAATTATATACCAGTATACCCCATGTGCCCCCCAAGTGATCGAGGGTTGAAAGATCCTTAGTCACTTGCTACTTGACCGCATCTGTTCGAGCAGTTAATTACTCGTGAAACACATAGAATATTTGGAAAATATTCGAGCAGTTGCACATTGGTTGAATGTATCAACCAATTGAACACTGTTCGATCTTACCAATCAGTTGAACATTGGTAGGATAATTAACACACATGCATATTTGTAGCAAGAATTGACCACGCTGGGCGTAGTCTCTTTTATTACTCGTAAATTAAAAAGGACAAAACGTGTCTAATAACGAGTTTGAAACAACAAAAATTGTTCAAAATTAGATGATTGGTCAGCAAATAACCAGCTCATAAACCAAATTTAAATAACAAGTTAAACAACTTAAAATTAAACTACCACTCTGAAAGCCGTATTTAGTGATAATATATCCTCCGATGCTCGCCATTCCAGTGGTTCTTGATCAAGCTCCGTTCACCCAATCTGATCCTAGCACTCCAGCTCATGTCAAAGTATCTGGGCATACCTCTCCCTTGCTTTGTTATTATCCTCAGCCAAGTAGTGTGGACCTCCACATATAGTGTCTAAGGTAAAGTCCACAGGTCCAGGTTGCAAGGGTGGAGATCTCTGTCGTTTGACCCCAGAATTGTTGCTGCCTCCTTCTCCTTGGGGTGTCTCTGCCTGGTACTTTCTCAACTTGCCCGACTGAAGAAGAAATTTTGTCTCGTCCTTGAGGTAATTGCATTCATTCGTGTCGTGACCATAATCTCCATGGAAACGACAAAACTTATTTATGTCTCTCTTACTCATCTCTTTCCTGATGGGTGGAGGTTTCTTGTAGGGAACCTCTTCATGACTAGCAAGATATATTTTTGTCCGGCTGGCCGAGAGAGTGGTGTAATTAGTGAACTGAGGCTCATACTTGGTTGGCTTTTTGTTTGAACTCGACTTAGCCTTCTTTTCTTCATGGTGGTCAGACCCGTTATTCCCACGTTTCTTTCCACCATTCTTAGGAGGGTTAGCTGATCCGCCCAGATTGTTTATGCCATTCTCCTCTTTCTCGATTGCATCATCCAATTTCATATACTTGTCTGCTCGGTCAAGAAATTGTTGAAGTGTTGAAATTGGATTTCTATGTATACTGTCCCACAAAGGGCTCTGATAAGTGATTCCAGAGGATATGGCAACCATCTTCCCCTCGTCTCCTCTATTGGCTTCTCTCATAATTCTTTGTATATAATTCTTTAGAGATTCATCCTTCTCTTGTTTGATATCAGCCAAGTGGTTGGCATAAACTGGTGGAGTCCGAGCAGCACTGAATTGTTTACAAAACTCCTTCCTGAATGTTTCCCAAGAGGTAATGGAGTTCGACTTAAACTTCCAATACCATTCTTGGGCAGTATCCGACAATGTGGTCAGGAAAACTCTACACCGATAATCGTCACTTACCCCGAGCAGTTCCATCTGGTCCTCGAATTTCCCAACATGTCTAATGGGATCTTCCTTTTCTGTATATACTGGCAGCACCGGTGCTTTATATTTTTCCGGCGGCTGGACTGCCACTCCAGTGGTCTATCGCATCCATCCCAGAGGGTCGTTTTGATAAACCTTGCACTACAGCAGTTAGCACGTCAAGCTGGGCTTGGGTGGCTGGTGCAACTGACGAAATTCCAAGGTCTTGACCGCCTGGTCGAGCATTACCATCTGGTGCACTGTCGTCAAGTAATTCTACTTGACTGGCAGAGCAGTTCAGATTTTTCCCTTCGACCGGGACGGTCCTCCTCTTGTTGGTGATAACGTCCCTTAGATCCTTCTGGGAAGAATGCTCTCCTGCCCAATCGAACACCGTACTTTTCAATTTTTTAGAGGGCTTACTACGCGGGACTTGTTTTCTCCCACTACGCTGCTGGCCGGGGTGCAGTGGAGGCTTTTCAATACGTCCCGGGCAGTCATTTCCTCCTTGTGGGTTGTTGTCTTCTTTATCCTTTGACTGGTCAGTGTGATGACTATCAGCCTCATCACGACCATGCCCATCTTTGAATTGTGAAGTCCTCTTATCTCGAGGAGTCCTGGTCTGATCATGCCTGGGTGGAGTCTTTTTAGTACCCGATCAGTGACTCCCTGATCTAGAAGTTTCTGATCAGTGGCTCCTGGAGGGGGTTCTAGAGTTCTCCCTTCGCGTCGAGGCAGTTCTGAATCGGACCCCCTCATCTTCCCGACCAGGGGGGTTACTTCTGCTTCGGTCCGGCGCCCGAGAATTGGCTCTGTTAGTGGTCCTCTGACCAGCATTATTATTTCTTGCTCCCTGGGTGGCTGCTTGTGCCGCAGCTTGAGCATTGGCTTGAGCCAATTGGGTAGTCGCTTTTAGAGCAAGTGTTGCTTCACGATGTCTCCGGTCGACTTCCTCCTATCATTGTCTGATCTCTTCGCTTCTGGCCTCCATATTGCGCCTTTACTGCTCTAATGCAGCTCTTTGCTTGGCCATCTCTTCAGCGAAAGACTCCCGCCGAGCATTGAATTGAATCATCTCCTCTTGGAAAGTGCCTATTGCTTCCTGGAGTTGTTCAACTTCTAGAGTGGTCTCCTCGAGAAAGACCCTGGGCTCAGTCTCTGGGTTCTGCGGTCCAGGACCTTCGGATCTAGCAGGCTCTTTTGACGTGCCAGACTTTTTGGGTGCCACATTGGTATTCTTGGGCGCCATCTTGATATGATAGTCATTTATTTTTCTCTTCAAGCTCTCAATGAAAGCACCAAAATGTTGACCACGATTTGGCCAACGATGAGTTGACTTCCAAACTACAATAAACCTTCAAGAGAAAGAACGACACTGATAATTTTTATAGTAGTTTAGCCCCAATATGTTGGCAATAGCCTAATCCACTTAGAGTTATGATTTATGGATCTACACTCAAGATCAGATGGACCTGTGTCAACTGAGTTTCTTAAGTGTAAATGAAAAGAATACAATATTTCTCTCAGAATACAAATACTCTCTCAGGAAAATCAGAATCCCCCTAAATGATGCCATGAGCCCTCTATTTATAGGCTCATGGATCGTACATCAGATATATTCCTTTGACCAGGTCCTTAGTTCTTCCAACAGATTTTAATTAATTAAATATAAATGAATTTAAATTACAATAATATAGCTATTATTCCGGGATATCTGAGAGATTCCCACGGCAGTTGAGAATGATTCGAGTTGAAGCTGTTACTGAGGACATAGGCAAGCACCTCTTGCCGGAAAAGCACACCTCTAGTCGGTATAGGCAAAGTACTCCTCTAGCACACCTCTGGTCTAGCATGACACATCTCTAGTCTAGCAAAACACTTTATTGGTGGGGCAAAACAAATGACTGGTCGGCCAAAATAAATGACTGGTCGGCCAAAACGACTGACTGGTCGGCCAAAACAAATGACTGGTCAGTCAAAATGATTGACTGGTTGGGCAAACTCCTAACTGGTTAGTCAAAATCTTTACCAGTCGGACATAAATTCTATCAGGTCGGTCAAATCACTTTATCACAACTCCGAAGAGCCAATACATTTATTGACTATTAATGTGCCATTTACTGACCATGCATTACCACTTGTCACTTCTGATTGCCATGTCATCGAACTGAAATTTTGGGGATAACACAACTCTAAACAAACTATTACAAATAAATAATTATTGATTAAAAAAAGTTACAACTGTATGACTGAAAATATAAATAAATAAAAGAAGAAATAGATGAAGAGAAATACAACTCTATGCAAAATAATACAAATAAAGTAAAGTGTTTGAAACAAAAAAGGAAAGAAGATTACAACTCAAAACAAGAAATACAAATAAAATAGGGAGAAGAATATGAGGATGAAGAGAAATATAATAGAAAGAAAGAACAAGAAAACAAAATAGTAACAACTCTCACTCACACTACCAAAGTGAAGAGTGTTGGGGATCACCAACTTGAATAAGGTTTGAAACCTTTGTCCAAAAGCTTATTTCCCCCTAACTCAAGCACTAAGGGATCTCTCACAGATTTTTGGAAATTTTTCTGGAATAATCAAGCCTCAAGGTGTTTCTATCCAAGTGCTCTAATGGATAGAAATGTTGTGTCTTACAAGTGAGCATTATGCTCCTATTTATAGAGTTTTGAGACACCCTTTGAATTTCAAATTCCACCAACCACCATGGTTGTTACCAATGATTAATTGGATGGCTATGGAATTAAAATAGAGTATTTGGGAGTTATTTGGCTGTTGGAAACGTTCAAAATTGGATAAAACCAAAAATTGGAATATGTTGTCAGCCACTTGGGTCACGGCCTGACAAACAGGCGTTGCGGCCCTTAGAGCGTTTCTGCCACTTGGGCCGCGGCCCTAGACCTTTTCCAGTAACCAATTTTTCAATTTTTTCAAAACGTTCCAAATTTATTCCCACTTGATTTTGTAACTTCCATACACAATATGGGAGTTAAAATCACATCTCTATCAGCCATTTCTCATATAGCTTTAAGAAATTCATCTCAATATTGTGTAACAACAAATCTACACAATAATGGGTGATATTTGGAAGTTACAAATTTGTAACACCAAATATGTTACATATTTGGATATATCTCATATATCTAAATATTGTAACTCTTTATTATATGTTACAATATGAGACACTCTTTGTCACATTTATTTAATCTAAAACATTATATTATAATATAATATAATATTACATCATATTATAAAATAATATAACACTTAATTCATAGCAAGTTTGGAGTTGAATTAAGGAAGTTTGTTGGGTGAAATTCTGAGAAGTTTTCTGGTTTTTAGTTTGGGTTCTTGAGCTTCAAAGCTCAGTTTTGATTTCTGTGTTTTGGTGAGATTGTTAGCATATTTTTGATGTTATTAGGTTTAAATTCCTGTCTTTTGGACCTTGTATGGAAGATAGGGGGCGTTTGTAGTGGGAATGACATACTGGACCCAGCCCTCCTCCATACAAGCCCAATTGTTAAGGCCCATTTACCTGAGTTGGACTTAATTGTATAGGTTCATTATATTAGTTAAACCTAAATATTGATTAGCAACAAATTAATTCTAAATTAATTGAATTTTTTTTCAATGTGTCACTTTAGAATTAATAGGAAATTATCGGACTTTGGTTTTAAAAATTTAATCTTTCAATTTTTGAAGAACCATAGTCATTAATTTTCTAAAAATAAATATAAAAATACTATTTTTAATTTTAATAATGAGCTTATTTTAAGATTGTATTCGATCTCCACCGTTGGTTTAATATAGTCAATAGCTTAATGGGGCCTCGAGGCGCTTTGATTCGTCCCCCTACGGAAGGTGTTCATTAGCTATTTTGACAAGGTTAGATCTCGAAAGATAGATAATTATAGGTCAAATTCTACTAGACTTACCCCTACGGTGACTACTTGGACTAAATCTATGATTATTGAAATCGTGGGTCTAGCTCATAAAATAAGAGATTTTGTTTTCTTATTTTGATCGAATAGTAGGTTGTTAATAGTGGTGTTCATTATCAAATGAGTTTACAACTCTATTTAACTAGTAGTATTTTTTACTCTCGCCAACCGGGAAAAGGATATCATAGATTAGTTAAAAACCTAAAGAAATAGAGATATGATTGTTTTTGGTATTTTTTTCTCATATCTTACATATTTTTGGTATATGTTGTGCTATTTCTTGAAATATGTGTGAATAGAAGTTTTATTCAGCAAATGTGATTGATTTTTATTTTATTGATAATTTGTAGTTTTAAGTTAAGTAGTGTCTGTGTCTACTCCCATCCTTTCTCAACTTTCGATGGAGAAACTCACTGTTGAAAACTTCCTTAATTGGAAGTAGAATATCAACATAGAGTTAATTGATGACAACTCTGAATTCGTCATGATTGAGGAATCCCCAAAATGAGCACCGTGTCCCCACGTTCATGATGGCACCGTCAATGCTCGTGATGGAACCATAAATGCTTGGATAGCACAGTCTCCGCACATACGTGATGACACCGTGAATTCTCGGATGGCACCATGTCTGCACGTTCGTGATCAACTCAACTATGGTCTGACGTAGCTCATGAACGAGCTTCAAATTATTGAACCTATCATGGATGGACCTAGTAAAGGAGGAGAAAATAAGACTACTGTTGTTGCTGCTGATCCAGCTAAGGATGAAGCTAACCAAGCTTCATCTTCGAAAGTTGGAAACAAGAGGAAAGGTGGACAAAATAGCAACCCCAAGCCTGCAAAGGCTACTAAGGCGAGTCCACAACCAAGTGCACAAACGCCTAAGGGGAAGAACAAGAAAAACAAGAAAGGTAAAGATAAATGTTTTCACTGCAAAGAGAAGGGGCATCAGAAACAGGATTGCCCCAAGTTTCTAGCAGCTAAAAACAAAGGTAATGATTATATTTCATTTATCTTGGAAACATGTGTTTTAGAGAATGATAAATCTGTTTGGAATATTGATTCTGGATCTACCAACCATGTTTGCAACTCTTTACAGCTTCTTGAATCGTGGGGGGAAGTGAACGAAGGTGGCTTAAAGCTTAGAATTTGGAACAGAGCGTTCCTTAAGGTCCAAGCTAGAGGAATAGCTCGTCTGAAGTTTGGAAATAAATACTTAATTTTAAAAGATGTATATTTTATTCTGGATTTTAGTAGAAATTTAATTTCAGTTTCCATGTTGCAATTAGAACAATTTGTTATGACTTTCACAAGTTCTAATATATCTATTTCCTTCAATGGATCAAAATTGTGTATTGCATGTTTGGAAAACGGGCTTTATATTCTGCGACCTAACGAGCCCCTCGCTCTTAATAATGATTTATTCAAGTAGCTAAACCTAGGACCAATAAACGTCAAAAGACCAAGAACGATAATATGACGTATTTATGGCACTTGAGACTAGGTCACATTGGCTATGATAGGATTCAAAGACTTACAAAGGATGGACCTTCGAGGGAACTCACCTTAGGTGGATTACCTGTCTGAGAATCTTGTCTAGAAGGAAAACTGACCAAGCGTCCATTCTCTGCAAAGGATGATAGGGCCAAAGAACCACTTGGTCTTGTGCATTCAGATGTTTGTGGACCTTTGAATGTACAAGCCAGGGGTGGTTTTGAGTATTTCGTCACTTTCATTGACGATTACTCTAGATACTCATATCTTTACCTAATGCATAGGAAATCAGAACCATTTTCAAATTTTAGGAATTCCTTGCAATGGCTCAGAACCAATTAGGTAAAACGTTAAAGATCTTGCGATCTGATAGGGATGGAGAATATTTGGATATGCAGTTCAAAGATCATTTAACTGAACTTGGGATTTTATCACAAATTACTGCCCTAGGTATTCCGCAAAAAAATGGTGTAGCGGAATGCAGGAACATAACTTTATTGGAAATGGTTAGATGCGTGCTTAGTTACTCAACTCTACCAACTTCATTCTGGTGACATGTAATTGAAACCAGGAATGACATTCTCAATGTCATGCCGTCTAAATCAATCTCCCAAACACCTTTAGAACGCTGGAATGGTCGTGAACCTAGTTTACGCCATTATAGAATCTGGGGGTGTTCCGCTCACGTCTTGAGTAAAAAGGAGGGACAGTTAGAATCGCAAGCGCCCCTTGTTTCAAAGAGAGGAGGAAGGACTGAAGTTTGCATGTTTGTTGGCTGTCCTAGAGATACTCGGGGTGGACTTTTCTATAGTCATTCAGAAAAGAAAGTGTTTACTTCTAAAAATGCTACTTTTCTGGAAAATGACTATGTCCAGAACTTTAAACCTCGCAGAAAAGTAGTTTCAGAGAAGATGGTTAAATAATTGACTCCAACCAATGTTCCATTGTCATCAACATGAGTTTATGATGAAATTACCACTCTTCATGTACAACTGACGCAAGTCGATTTAAATGAAGAAAGTACCACTGTTCTTGAGCAAACAGTCACGGAGCCTCGTCATAGTGGGAGGGTTTCTAGGAACCCAGTTCGCTATGGTTTGGATGGTGAAACCAATATGGTTGTTGGTGATACTAGTGATGATGATCCGTTGTCTTTCAAATAGGCAATGGATAGCCCTGAAAAGAAACTATGGCTCGAAGCCATGAAGCAAGAAATGGAGTCCTGTACTTAAATTCCGTCTAGGATCTTGTGGAAGCACCTAGTGACTTTAGGGCCATTGGGTGCAAGTGAATCTACAAGAAGAAATGAGGTGTTGATGGAAATATCGAGACTTATAAAGCTCGATTAGTGGCAAAGGGTTATACCCAAAGAGAAGGCATGAACTATGAGGAAACTTTTAGTCGGTAGCCATGCTCAAATCCATCCGCATCCTCCTATCCATAGCAACCACTCTTGACTATAAGATCTGGAAAATGGACATCAAGATAATTTTTCTTAATGGAAAGCTTGACGAAGTCATTTATATGGATCAGCCAGAAGGATTTAAAGTAGCTGGACAAGAAGGAAAATTTTGCAAGTTGAATAGGTCCATCTATGGACTTAAGCAACCTTCTCGTTCCTGAAATCATAGGTTTGTTGAAATAATCAAGACTTATGGCTTTGAACAAAATATTGATGAGCCCTGTGTTTACCAACTGAAGGCAAATCAAATAGTGGTATTCCTGGTTCTTTATGTAGATGATATCTTACTCATTGGAAACAATGTTAAGAAATTATCAGATGTGAAGAATTGGCTAAGCACTCAATTCCAGATGAAGGATTTGGGTGAAGCAAGTTATGTTCTAGGTATCCAGATCATTAGGGATAGAAAGAACAGACTCTTAGCTCTATCTCAAGCAGCTTACATAGATAAAGTGCTTGAACGTTTCTCAATGACAAATTCAAAGAAAGGGTGTCTACCGTCCCGCCATAGAATTCATCTTTCAAAGAAGCAGTCTCCCCAGACTCTTGAAGAGGAAGATACAATGAGAAAAGTTCCTTACGCATCTGCAGTTGGAAGTCTGATGTATGCCATGGTGTGTACTAGACTAGATATCTGCTATGCAGTGGGAGTAGTGAGCAGGTATCAGTCAAACCCAACACCGGAACATTGGATAGCAGTTAAGCATATCCTAAAGTACTTGAGATGGACTAGGGATTATATGTTAGTCTACAAGGGTGGTGTTCTGAACCCTATAGGCTACACCGATTCAAATTTTTAGACTGATGTTGATGACAGGAAGTCTACTTCTGGAATGGTGTTTACTCTTGGGGGTGGAGCTGTGATTTGGAGAAGCGTAAAGCAGTCTGCAATCTCAGATTCCACCATGGAGGCTGAGTACATAGCCGCGTCAGAAGCAGCTGAGGAAATAGTCTCGCTAAAGAAGTTCTATTCAGATCTTGGTGTTATTCTAGAAATGGATAAACTGCTTGTGTTGTTTTGTGATAATAGAGGAGCGATAGCCAACTCGAAAGAACCTCGAAGTCACAAGAGGAGTAAGCATATATAAAGGAAGTATCACATTATTCGAGAATATGTGGCCAGGGGAGATGTGAAGGTTATGAAGATTGCAACTGAAGACAATCTTGCAGATCTGTTTACAAAGACACTACCAGAAGCTACATTTTATAAGCATATCAAGGAAATGAGATAAGTAGAATTAAGACATTAGTTTCAATTAGTGCAAGTGTGAGTTTGTTGGGGTTTTATGCCCTAATTAAAACCCAAATTCTTTGTAATCTCATTTTATTATCAATAAAAGATTAGAAATCATTTTTTGACTTGGTCAATCACTTTGCTCACATGTTTTATTTTCATGATTATTTGTTTAATATAAACTTCTATTAAATCCCGAGCATATAGCTAATATTATTTATAGTGATGTAATCACAGTGGAATATAAATATGATTATATGTTCAAAATAAGTTACTCCTAAGATTAGTCAGTCCACAGGATTTACATTGACTTGCCAATCTACGATATGATCTACTTACACATTAAAAGTTATGTTCTTTCCAGACCATTAGCAAAGTAGATAAGATCGAATGTATTTTTTACATCGGACTGGACCGATATTGACAGTTGATAAGATAAGTTAACATACCGTTATTATCTATTCTTGTCATATCATATAGTTGACCATAGGTCAATTCAATCTCAATTCTGAGTGGTTAGTATTCTAACTGATTATATTATTTGAGTTCTTTGACTTGTTCGTTACCAGCTTACCCTACAGACTAGCCCATACTTACATCTTGGGTACTCGGTAGTATAATTAATTGGGAGTGTTACTCATAGATATGAACATCTATAGCTTCTGATGAAGAAGCGAAACGATGGTTTCCTTTTAGTTTGGTTCAAGATGTTAAATGATAGAGATCTCATTTCAGTAATTGAATTAGTTTACTGAAATATCATTTACAAGGAACTAAGTGCTTTAAGGATAAAATACAATGAGGGGAAAAACGATATTTTACTCCTATCTCATTGTAGACCGTCTATAGAGGATTGAGTGAAAATTATGGTTGTAACAATGGATAATTAATAGCGTATCTATAATTGCTATAGATCGTTCTATGAATTCAAGAGTGCAATTCCGAGTCTATAGTGGAGTCACGAGGAATTAATAAGTTAGTAAATTTATTTGTTAGATTTATGATAACTTGTTGGAGCATGATTTCATAGGCCCATAGTCCCCATTGTACCTTGGATAAAATCATCTAGACAGCCCCAATTAATTGATTTAACTATCAATAAGAATTATCAAAGTTGACCAGGTCAATTTTGGATAGTTTCATAGAGTTATGTATTTTTTAGAAGAAAAGAGAAATTATGGTAGAATTATTAATTAAGATAAATTGGTATCTAAATTAATAAATAAGTTTAAATAAAGATTCAAATTATAAATAATTAATTTGATAAAGGATTTAAATAATTATTTAATTAATTAAATCAATAGAAAATAATACAGGCCTTGATTTTAAGTCCAATGGGCTTATAATCAATTGGGAAATTTTACGGGCCTAAAGCCCATGATAATTTCGACCTAGGGCTTTAAAATGGCTATTATTTTATTGATTTTTTAGTTAAATTAAATGGCCTAATTGAGTCTATAAAAGGAGTGCTTAAAGAGAAGTCATAAGTTAAGATTTATGGGACGACAGATAAGTTTAATCACTGGTTTTCTGATAGTTTTAGATTCTCTCTAAACATAAGTCCTTTTCTAAGCTTCTTTGTTATGTTCTCTTCTTCTCTCTATATCTATCTCATGTGTTGAGAATTTCCAACACTAGTCTAGGTGATTCTAATGATACATTGGAAGACTGTGAAGAAAATAGAAGATCGGTTCAGTTTCTTGATAATACTCTGCGACAGAGAGGATACAAGAGTTAGAGAAACTGAAGGAAGGACTCTTTTATTCCGCTGCATATACTGTAAGTATTCTATTCATTGTTTCTCTTTGAATTCAATTTTAGAAATATGTTTTAGGCTATCTCGTATTAATTTGTTTAATAGTAGATATACATGAAAATAAATAAAGATCCTGTAAAGTTTTCCTAGCAGAACTTGGGGTCCCGAGATCATGAGTTTGGTCCTGAGATTGTCCTTTGGAATTCAAACTCATTGAAGTATCATTTATGGATTGTGACTAGGTGTACGCCAAGGCTCGAAGCGGGATTGTGCTCGAGGACCGTTCGTAGTAACAAAAGCACTCGGAAGTAAAGGTAAGAAAACAACACCCTGTTGTGTGGCTATGTTGGGATTAAGAGTTCCCTATACTTGTATGCAATGTCATATGATGGTATTATGCCATGTGTGTAACGACCCAAAATCACCAATATGGCTTAAGGGCCTTGATTAGTGTGCCGGGAGGGCATACGTGGCTTATGTGTGAATTTATTAATTTAATGCATGATTATATGACAAGCATGCCCGTAAGGTTATATGAATGTAAATGTGATTATATGCTATAATTGTGAGAACCGCATTATTATTGGGGTAAATCTGCAGCATGCGACTTGAGGCGATCCTAGGGAGCTAGTTAGCGGGAAAGTCACAACGGGGCTTAATACTTGACTTTGGGCAAGTCAAGGGGTATTTCAGGTATTGGACGGTTATTTGGGTTATCGGGTTATGGAAATAAATAATTTGAGATATATTTGAGGTTAGGAAGTTTAGGCGGGAATACTAGGGAATTTTACCATTTTTCCCTCGGGGAAGTTTCTGGTACCCCAAGCCTCGAAATTGGTAATAAGACTTAGAAAAATAGTGAAAACTAAGGGGATTCAGCTGGGAATTCAGTGGATTGAGCTGGAGCTTTGAAGGATTAACTTAGTGGAAGCTGGGGAATCAAACTAGAAACTAAGGTAAGCATTGAATTTCATTTTTGATCAGTTGACTATGAGGTTTTTGGGTTGAAATCTAAGAGCTCTTAGGTTCTTAATTTCAAGGTTGAATTAAGGCAGGAAGCTTGGGAGTTAGCCCAGAATTTGCTTAGGGAAGTGGTTCTGCAGGGAAGGTATGCTTGAGTTTAAGATCTAATGGTTGAATTACGGTGTTTTCATGGTTGGTTTTTATGTTCTTGAGCTTCTGGGTTTCAGAAATTAAAATGGGATTTTATTGAGTTTCTAAGCTAGGTTTTTGCTGGATTATGTTGGTAGAATCATGTTAGAAGTTTTGTGATCAATGGGTTTAGGAATTAGGATGGTTTGGGGTGGCTTTGAGCAAGGTTAGGATGTTAAAAATGGTGGATTTTCTTGGCACGAGGGGCTGGGTCGTGGCTCTGTTCTAGAGTGTCGTGGCCCTGCAAAGCAAAGAAGAGCCAAGGAGGCTCTGCAGTAGGGGAGCGCCGCGGCGCCACAGGGCAGGGCCGCGGTGCGTGTCTGTGGCCAGAGAGGCCTAGCCTATGTTTTAGGGGGCGGGCCGCGCCACAGGTCTTTAGGGTCGCGACCCTTAAGGGCATTTTTGGTTATTTGAAGGTTTTAAGCGTGGGAACCCAACCTAGGGTGCTCAGGATTGATTCCACCACCGTGCTTGGTGGAATTCGATGTCCCAGAAGCTCAAACTTCACCCAGAAACCTTTACTCGAATACTAATGGAATCCCTTATCTTTGTTGTGACTAGGTAAAAGCTAGGGCTTGGGAGACAGATCGTGCTCAAGGGGCATTTCTCGTAATCGAAGCGTTTGGAAATTAAAGGTAAGAAAACTGCACCCGGTTGTCGATTCACATTGGGACTAAGGGTTCCCTAATTTGTATGCCTTATAAAGGATGGTATTATGCCATGTGAACAGTAGAAAAACGACCTAAGAGTGTCGAAGTTTACATTAGCGCACAAGGTGCGGCTCGGGCATTGGTACCTGAGAATAGCTTATTATGCACTGAGCTCGGTCTAAGCGGGCCGGAGTCAATGGGGAAAATAGAGGGTGCGACCTAAGGTTGTTGTGGTTGATTGTTGAATATGATATGCTGAATGGCTAATTGTTAGCTTGTGAATTCATGTTTATGTCAATGAGTTATATGTTTATTAGGGATTGCAAAATGTTTAAACATGCTTAAAGGGTTTATGATTATTATCAGTACTTGTGTTATGATATTACACTTTCTTGCTGGGCCTTGGCTCACGGGTGCTTCGTGGTGCAGGTAAAGGCAAGGGCAAGCTTGATCAGCCCTGATTTAGAGAGCTCTGGGAGCATAATGTACATGGACAGTTGCTCAGCCGCCACGGTTGAGGGGAGTCAGGGACAGGAGAACCATAAACATCTGTTTTGCCTTTAGAATGGCTAGTGGTTGTCTGTACACTGAAAATTTTCTAAACTGACTTTTAAATGTTGTTTCTTTTGGGATCCCATGTATAGAATGTTTAACTGTATGAAAAGTATCTTTTGAGACCAAACCTTTTTACCCTATCATGTTGATGAGTTTAGCAAACTCGTTTTTAACTAAATGACCTGATTAACAAGTCTTGCACCTTTATAAGTACACAGTGTAGCGGTCTTGGCTATCCAGGGCGTTACAACTTGGTATCAGAGCGTCCTAGGTTTAAAGGGTCCTGAAGACCGGCTGGACATGTACATTCTCTACTAGAGACAAGCTCAATT
Source organism: Humulus lupulus (assembly GCF_963169125.1). Lineage (NCBI taxonomy): Eukaryota > Viridiplantae > Streptophyta > Magnoliopsida > Rosales > Cannabaceae > Humulus > Humulus lupulus. The sequence goes on along the minus strand of NC_084801.1, from coordinate 141,307,035 downwards.
CAGGGTTTGGTAATGTGTATTTGTGTTTATATGCTTGTATGCTTGAAATGATTTATGAATGTTGTTATTTGTTGGATTAATAGGAAGCATGAGATACTGATAGGGCCTGGCCCTTGACTGCTGTGTGAAGATATGGAGGCATGCTTATTAGCATCGCCGTGCATGTAGAAGAATAATTGAATGATTAACTATATATTATGTATGAATGGGTGTCTATATCTTAGCTGTTGTGTGGAAATGTTGGGGCATGCTTATTAGCAATGTCGGTGCATGTGAATAAATGCCTATATCTTGATTGTTTATGATTGGTCTGATTGCCGAGCGTTGATTGAAGATTGACTTGGATAACTATATGTCCAAGAAAATCTACGCGACTAGCCGGCACTAGGTCTGGGACCGGAGGTGATGATCAGGGCCAGATTCCTCTGCCAGTCCCTGAGAACTGGCAGCAACTTATGGCAGATATGCAAGCGTGATTACAGAGTCAAGATGAAAAGATTCGTCTGCTGCGACAGCAGGCTCCATCAAGGAGTGCTGCCCCTATTGTACCACCTGCAGTGGTACTAGTTGTACAACCAGGAGAGGTTGGGAACAGGTGGGAGCCGTTATATGAGCGGTTCAAAAAGCAGCAGCCCCCAATCTTTGAGGGAGGACCTGACCCATTGATGGCCGAGCAGTGGCTGACTATGATTACCACTATTCTGGATTTCATGAGGATAGAGGGACATGACAGAGTGGCCTGTGCCACATATATGTTGAGAGAGGATGCCCGCATATGGTGGGAAGTGGCTTCACAGACAAGGGATGTCACTGCTTTGAGTTGGGAAGGATTTAAAGATTTGTTCAGTCAGAAGTACTATAATGTTGCCATCAGGGCAGCAAAGGTAAATGAGTTTGTAGGGTTGGTTCAGGGTAGTATGACAGTTACGGAATATGCCCTGAAATTTGACAAACTTGCGAAGTTCGCACCATATATTGTGTCTACTGATGCAGCTAGGCAGGACAGATTTATCAGAGGGATTAATGTTATGATAGCCCGAGATGTGAGGATTACGACAGTTCCTCGGGGGAAAACTTATGCCCAGGTCGTTGAGAAGGCTCTTACCGCTGAGGAAGTGGAGAACAAGATTTGGAAGGAAAGTGCAGTAAGGCGGGAGGGCCGCAGAGTGGTGCCTCCTTATTCTGGGTCAGGAAGGGGCAGAGGCCCCAGTGATTTCAAGAGAAAGACTCCTGACACTTCAACCGCTGCTGATCCTGATAGGAGGGGATAGGGTGGTTAGGGCGACAGTGAGTTATGGAGGAGTTATCCGGAGTGCCCGAGGTGTAGAAGACGCCATCAGGGCGAATGTCGGGCCAAGGCTTGCTATGTGTGTGGAACGGTGGAGCACCTCAAAAAGGATTGTCCAACAGTGAAGAAAGGGGAAGCAGGAAAGGTGGACAGCTTGACTCCAGCTTGAGTGTTCACTTTGACACGGGCAGAGGCCGAGGCTAGTCCCTCAGTAGTGACAGGTCAGCTTTCTAGCACTGGCTCTTCTTTTACTGTATTGATTAACTCTGGTGCTACACATTCCTTTGTTTCTAGTAAAGTGATTGATAGATTGTGTAGACCTAGTGAGTATCGGATTGCAGGGTTTGGGACTTTATTGCCTACTGGGGAACTGGTAGTTTCTAGGAGATGGATTAGGGCACTGCTAGTGATGGTTGATAGTAAGGAGCTTTCAGTTGATTTGATTGAGCTAGATATGGAGGATTTTGACATGATCCTAGGAATGGATTGGCTGGTCAGGTATGGGGCTACCATTGAATGTAGGAAGAAGATGGTGACTTTTGAGCCTGAGGGTAAGGATCCTTTTGTCTTCGTGGGTGCGGTATGTGGACCCCGCGTACCCATGATTTTAGCATTGAAAGCCAGAGACCTGTTGCAGGGTGGATGTATATGTTTTCTGGCTAGTGTGGTGGACACTACCAGAATGCTGCCAGTGGGGCCGGGAGAGACCAGGGTGGTTTGTGAGTTTTTGGATGTATTTCTTGAGGAGCTACCGGGGTTGCCACCACGCAGGGAGATTCAATGTGTTATCGAGTTAGCACTGGGGACAAAACCAGTATCAAGAGCACCATATAGGATGGCACCAGCAGAGTTGAAGGTGTTGAAGATACAGTTACAGGAACTTCTGGATTCAGGATTTATCAGACCTAGTTACTCTCCATGAGGCACTCCAGTTTTGTTTGTTAAGAAGAAGGGCGGGACTCTGAGGATGTGTATAGACTACAGGGAATTGAACAAGTTGACCATTAAGAATAAGTACCCTCTATTAAGGATTGATGACTTGTTTGATCAGCTGTAGGGAAAGATGGTGTTATCAAAGATTAATCTTCGATCTGGTTATCACCAGCTGTGGATAAAGGACGAGGACATACTGAAGACGGCCTTCCGAACACGATATGGGCACTATGAGTTCTTGGTCATGTCTTTTGGTTTGACCAATGCTCCGACAGCTTTAATGGATCTAATGAAAAGGGTGTTCAAGGACTTCTTGGATCAGTTCGTCATTGTCTTCATCGACGACATCTTAGTGTACTCCAGTTCAGAGGCAGAGCATGAGCGACATCTTCGACAAGTTTTACAGAGGTTAAGGGAGCATCGGATTATATGCCAAGTTTAAGAAGTGTGAGTTTTGGTTGCCAGAGGTGACTTTTCTTAGGCATATAGTTGGTTCAGAGGGGATTAAGGTGGATCCGTCCAAAGTGGAAGCGGTGAGAGATTGGCCGAGGCCAAGGAACGCCTCGGAGGTGCGGAGTTTCCTCGGGTTAGCAGGTTATTACAGATGGTTTGTAGAAGGATTCTCGAAGATTGCTTCACCAATGACAGAGTTGACACGGAAGAACCAGAGGTTCGTTTGGTCAGAGAAGTGTGAGGACAGTTTCCAAGAATTAAAGTGACGGCTTATTACTGCGCCTGTACTGAGTGTTCCTTCGGAGGAAGGAAAGTTTGTAGTATACTGTGATGCATCGAGGATGGGTTTGGGCTGTGTGTTGATGCAAAATGAGAGGGTTATAGCTTATGCATCGCAACAGCTGAAGGAGTATGAACAGCGATATCCTACCCATGATTTGGAGCTGGGCAGTGGTATTTGCACTGAAGGTTTGGCAGCATTAATTGTATGGGGAGAAGTGTGAGATATACACTGACCATAAGAGTTTAAAGTATTGCTTCACCCAGAAGGATCTAAACATGAGACAGAGGCATTGGTTAGAGTTGGTTAAGAATTATGATTGTGATATCCTTTACCACCCAGGGAAAGGCAATGTTGTGGCAAATGCATTGAGCCGGAGGGGCTCCGGGCGGTTATTTAGTTCTGTTCAAATCTCCATAGAGTCAGCATATATGACGGCCAGGGCAAAGATAGAGCTGGTGGTGGGCCGGTTGGCCAATATTACCTTGCAGTTGACCCTGCTAGAGCGGATCAAGGAGGGTCAGCTGGTAGATGCACAGCTATGAGAAGTTCGACATAATGTCTTAGTAAGGATAGCTAAGGATTATACTGTTTCTGAGACTGGTATGCTTCGATATCAGGGGCGGATTTGTATTCTGGAAGATGAAGAGATCAGACGAGAGATACTAGATGAGTCTCACACTATGCCATACTCACTTTATCCAGGCACCACGAAGATGTATCAGGATCTATGGACATTATATTGGTGGCCCAGGATGAGGAAGGATGTGGTAGAGTATGTGGCCAGATGTTTGACATGTCAACAGGTGAAAGCTGAGCACAGCGACCAGCAGGGTTGCTTCAACCTTTGGGTATTCCTGAGTGGAAGTGGGAAGAAATTACGATGGATTTTGTGGGAGGTCTACCCAGGGCAATGGGACTTTGTGACTCGGTGTGGGTAATAGTGGACAGAGACACCAAATCAGCTTATTTTCTGCCAGTGAAGTCAACTTACACAGTGGAACAGTATGCAGAGTTGTATGTGAGGGAGATAGTTCATCTCCATGGGGTTCCTAAGTCTATTGTATCTGATCGAGACCCTATCTTTACCTCCAAGTTCTGGGGAGCTGTGCAGAGAGCTCTGGGGACTCAATTGAAGTTTAGCACAACTTTTCATCCTCAGACTGATGCACAGTCTGAGAGAATGATTCAAGTGTTGGAGGATATGCTTAGGGACGTGGAGTTCCATGTTGGGGACCACGTGTTTCTGCAAGTTTCACCACTACGAGGGGTAAGGAGATTTGGAGTAAAGGGCAAGTTGAGCCCTCGGTTTGTTGGACCTTTTGAGATTCTAGAAAGGATTGGACAAATGGCTTACAGGTAGGCTTTGCCACCGTCATTGTCAGGAGTGCACAATGTATTTCATATTTCTATGCTGTGAAAGTATGTTTCAGATACAATGCATATATTGAAGTATGAGGACTTAGAGTTGCAGACAGATTTGCCCTATGAGGAGCGACCAGTTCAGATTTTGGATCGAAAGGACAAAGTTTTACAGAATAAGACAATTCCGTTAGTTAAAGTATTATGGAGAAATAGCAAGGTCGAGGAAGCGACCTGGGAGCTTGAGACGGTGATGCGGGATTAGTATCCCGAGTTATTCAGGTAAATTTCGAGGACAAAATTCTCAGTAGGAGGGGATAGTTGTAACAACCCAAAATCACCAATATGGCTTAAGGGCTTTGATTAGTGTGCCGGGAGGGCATAAGTGGCTTATGTGTGAATTTATTAATTTAATGCATGATTATATGACAAGCATGACTGTAAGGTTATATGAATGTAAATGTGATTATATGCTATAATTGTGAGAACCACATTATTATGTGGGTAAATCTGCAGCATGCGACTTGAGGAGATCCTAGGGAGCTAGTTAGCGGGAAAGTCACAACGGGGCTTAATACTTGACTTTTGGCAAGTCAAGGGGTATTTCAGGTATTGGACGGTTATTTGGGTTATCGGATTATGGAAATAAATAATTAGAGATATATTTGAGGTTAGGAAGTTTAGGCGGGAATACTAGGCAATTTTACCATTTTGCCCTCGGGGATGTTTCCGGTACCCCGAGCCTCGGGGTTGGTTTAATTGCTTAAGGGTAGATAGATAAGACTTAGAAAAATAGTGGAAACTCAAGGAACCGACCATCTCCTTTTTTTTCTCTCCTCCTCTTTCTTCTTCTCTCCCAAGGAAACCATTGAAAATTAAGGGGATTCAGCAGGGAATTCAGTGGATTGAGCTGGGGTTTTGAAGGATTAACTCACTGGAAGTTGGGGAATCAAACTAGAAACTAAGGTAAGCACTGAATTTCGTTTTTGATCAATTGACTATGAGGTTTTTGGGTTGAAATCTAAGAGTTCTTAGGTTCTTAATTTCAAGGTTGAATTAAAGCAGGAAGCTTGGGAGTTAGCCCAAAATTTTCTTAGGGAAGTGAATCTGCAAGGAAGGTAAGCTTGAATTTAAGATCTAATGGTTGAATTCTGGTATTTTCATGGTTGGTTTTTATATTCTTGAGCTTCTGGGTTTCAGAAATTAAAATGGAATTTTAATGAGTTTCTAAGCTAGGATTTTGCTGGATTATGTTGCTAGAATCATGTTAGAAGTTTTGTGATCAATGGGTTTTGGAATTAGGATGGTTTGGGGTGGTTTTAAGCAAGGTTGGGATGTTAAAAATGGTGGATTTTCTGGGCACGAGAGGTGGGCTGCGACTCTGTTCTAGAGTGTCGCGGCCCTGCGAAGCAAAGAAGAGCCAAGGAGGCTCTGCAGTAGGGAAGCGTCAAGGCGCCACAGGGCAGGGCCGCGGCACGTGTCTATGGTCAGAGAGGCCGAGCCTCTGTTTTAGGGGGCAGGCCATGGCGCAGGTCTTTAGGGCTGCGGCCCTTAAGGGCCTTTTTGGTTATTTTAAGGTTTTAAGCGCGGGAACCCAACCTAGGGTGCTCGAGATCTATTCCACCACCGTGCTTGGTGGAATTCGATGTCCCGTAAGCTAGAACTTCACCTAGAAATCTTTATTAAAATATTAATAGAATCCCTAATCTTGGTTGTGACTAGGTAAAAGCTAGGGCTCTGGAGACGGATCATGCTCAAGGGGCATTTCTCGTAATTGAAGCGTTTGGAAATTAAAGGTAAGAAAACTGCACCCAGTTGTGGATTCACAATGGGACTAAGGGTTCCCTAATTTGTATGCCTTATAGAGTATGGTATTATGCCATGTGAACAGTAGACAAACGGCCTAAGAGTGTCGAAGTTTACATTAGCGCACAGGCGCGACTTGGCCATTGGTAGCTGAGGACAGCTTATTATGCACTGCGCTCGGTTTAAGCGGGTCGGAGTCAGTGGGGCAAAATGAGGGTGCGACCTAAGGGTGTCGACCCTATTTATTGTGTAATCTGGTTGTTGTGGTTGATTGTTGAATATGATATGCTGAATGGCTAATTGTTAGCTTGTGAATTCATGTTTATGTCAATGAGTTATATGTTTATTAGGGATTGCTAAATGTTTAAACATGCTTAAAGGGTTTATGATTATTATCAATACTTGTGTTATGATATTACGCTTTCTTGCTGGGCCTTGGCTCACGGGTGCTTCGTGGTGCAGGTAAAGGCAAGGGCAAGCTTGATCAGCCCTGATTTAGAGAGCTTTAGGAGCAGAATGTACATGTACAGCTGCTCAGCCACCACGGTTGAGGGGAGTCAGGGACAGGAGAACCATAAACATCTGTTGTGCCTTTAGAATGGCTAGTGGTTGTCTGTTTCTTTTGGGATCCCATGTATAGAATGTTTAATTGTATGAAAAGTATCTTTTGAGACCAAAACCTTTTTACCCTAGCGCGTTGATGATTTTAGCAAACACGTTTTTAACTAAATGACTTGATTAGCAAGTCCTGAACCTTTATAAGTACACAGTGTAGCGGTCTTGGCTATCCAGGGATTTACCATGTGGACATGAAATAAATGGCCTAAGAGTGTCGTAATTGATATTGGCGCACAAGGATGTGGCTCGGCCACTGGTAGCTTAGGTTAATTAAATATTAACTGAGCTTGGCCTAAGCGAGCAAGAGTCAGTGGGTTGAACACTGGGCTCAACCTAAGTGAGCCGAAGACAGTGGGTTAAAGAGAGGGTGCAACCTACGGGCGTCAACCCTAGCTATTGTATGATATTTCTATTGTTGTTAATTTGATGAACATGATATGTTGAATACATGGACAATAGATTATTGATTTGTCAATTGTTATTACTGGTTATGTGAATGCTATGGACTGTTGAATATCTGGTTATGCTTTATGAATTATTTGGTTATTGATATTGATCATGCTGTGATGTTATGGTTTTCTTGTTCGGCCTTGGTTCACGGGTGCTACGTGGTGCAGGTAAAGGCAAGGGTAAGATGGTTCAACCATGGGTTGGAGAGCTCTGGGGGCGAGGTATACATTGTCAGTTGCTCGGCTGCCACGGTCCAGGGATTGTACAGAGACGGAAACCTAAAATGTGTATTTTTCCATTAGAGTGGCCATGTTCATTTATAACTTTTGGAAATTTTGTAAATATGTCCTCTAAACCCTGTTTTGGGATCCCATGTACTAAACTTTCTTTTTAATGAAAACGATCTGTTTATGACCAAAATCTTTTAATCCTAATCTGTTTATGACTTTAGATTCACATTTTTATTTAAATGACTTTATTAGCAAGTCTTGCACGATTTTAAACACACAGTGTAATGGTCTTGGTTACCCAGGGCGTTACAGTGAAATTCATCTTGACCACACTCAAGATTGCCTACATCCTTGACTCCACCCTTGATCCTCTTCTGGCGCCAACCGACAAGGACACACCTGAGGTGAAAAGTGCTAGAACCAAGGGGGAGGATGAAAATCTCATATCCAGGGGTCATATACTCAACGCCTTATCCGATAGGCTCTATGACCTCTACACCGAGACCAAGTCGGCAAAGGAGATATGGGATGCCCTTGAGACCAAATTCAAGGCGGAAGAGGAAGGTACCAAAAAAAGTTTTGATTTCTCAATACATTGATTTTTTTTTTTTTTTTGGTGATAAACCTATTCTTCCTTAAATTAATGAGGTTCAAATGATTTTTAACAAATTGAAAGTGCTAAAGATTGAGTTACCTATAGCCTTTCAAGTTGGTGCTATTGTTGCAAAATTACCACCAACTTGGAGGAGCTATAGGAAAAGATTCCTTCATAAAAATGTGGATTATTATTTGTAGGAAATCCAAAAGCATATTCGAATTGAGGAGGAATTGATATGTAGAGACAAACTTGTTGAGGGGTCTAATGGAGAGACTTCCAAAGAAAATGCAGTTTCATAACCAAAACACCACAAAAAGAAAAGGAAAGGAAAAAAGGGTACGGAGGATCCTTTGGGTCCAAGAATAAACCTAAACAAGTTTAAGGGCGAGAAAGGTCCTTGCTTTGTGTGTGGGAAAAATGGTCACTATGCTAGAGAGTGTAGGCATAGAAAAGACCAACAAGTACCTAAGGTGAATCCAACTGAAGAGAAAAACATTGTTGCTACCCTTAGTGAGGTGAATGCGGTCCAAGGCAAGGTGAAGAGGTGGTGGTGTGACACATGTACCACCATCCATGTCACCTATGACAAATTATTGTTGAAGACATTTGAAGAGTCAAAGCACAACCATGATATTCAAATGGGCAATGAGGGAAATCCAAGGTACTTGGCAAAGGTACTATTGATGTATTTTTCACCTCAAACAAGAAAGTCACATTTGTGAATGTGCTCTATGTTCCTGAAATGAGTATAAACTTGGTGAGTGGAGATTTGCTAGGCAAATCTGGTATTAAAGTCGTTTTCAAGTCCGGTAAACTTATACTTACCAAATCAAATGTCTTTTTGGGAAAGGGGTAGTCTTGTGATGGTATGTTTAAGTTGTGGACCAATGATGTAACATTCAGTGTTATCAATAAAGATGCTAATTTCACTTATATTGTTGAGTATGATTCTTTATTTTTATGGCATCTTAGACTATCACATATAGTTTTTTTAACCACGAAAAGAGTAGTTAAATTTTGTTTGATTGCATGCAACATTAAAAACTATGGAAAATGTGAAACATGTGATAAGGCTAAGATGATAAAGAAACCATTTCCTAGTGTAGAAAGATCATCTAATTTACTTGATTTAATCCATAGTGATCTTTGTGAATTAAATTGTGTTTTAACTAGAGGTGGTAAAATTCATTTTCTTACTTTTATAAATGATTTTAGTAGATATACCTATGTGTTTCTTTTAGAGCATAAAGATGAGACCTTTAATGCTTTTAAAGTTTATAAGTTGGAAGTTGAAAATCAACTTAATAAAAAGATTAAGGTCCTAAGAAGTGATAGAGGAGTGAGTACTTCTCTAATTAATTCAACACATTTTGTGAAGAAAATGACATAATTCATGAGTGCACCGCACCGTATATACCACAACACAATGGTGTTGCCGAAAAGAAAAATATAACTTATCTAGAGATAATAAATTCTATGCTGGTGTTTTCTAAGTTGAATTTCGACTTATGGGGTGAAGTGTTGTTAACCGCTTGTCACATTTTTAATCGAATACTGGTGAAGAAAAATGAGATATCTCCGTATGTGTTATAGAAATGAAGAAAATCCAATATAGGGTACTTCAAAGTGTGGGGGTGTCTGTTAGATTAGCTTATATAGGATTTTTATTTATTTTCATGTATATCTAATATTAAAGAAATTAATACGAGATAGCCTAAAACATGTTTCTAAAATTGAATTCAAAGAGAAACAAAGAATAGAATACTTACAGTATGCGCAGCGGAATGAAAGAATCCTTCCTTCAGTTTATCTAACTCTTGTATCCTCTCTGTCGCAGAAAATTATCAAGAAATTGAACCGGTCTTCTATTTTCTTCACAGCCTTCCAATGTATCCTTAGAATAACTAGACTAGTGTAGACAATTATCAACACATGAGACAGATATAGAGAAGAAGAAGAGAAAATAATCAAAGAGGCTTAGAAAATGACTTGTGTTTAGAGAGAATCTAAAACAATCAGAAAACCAGTGATTAAACTTATCTGTCGTCTCAGAAATCTTAACTGATGACTTCTCTCTAAGCACTCCTTTTATAGACTCAATTAGGTCATTTAATTTAATTAAAAATTCAATAAAATAATAGCCATTTTAAAGCCCTAGGTCGAAATTATCATGGGCTTTAGGCCCGTGAAATTTCCCATTTGATTATAAGCCCATTGGACTTAAAATCAATGCCTGTATTATTTTCTATTGATTTAATTAAATAAATAATTATTTAAATCCTTTATCAAATTAATTATTTATAATTTGAACTTTGATTTAAACTTATTTATTAATTTAGATACAAATTTATCTTAATTAATAAATCTGCCATAATTTCTCTTTTCTTCTCAAAATTACACAACTCTGTGAAACTATCCAAAATCAACCTGGTCAACTTTGATAATTCTAATTGATAATTAAATCAATTAATTGAGACTATCTAGATGATTTTATCCAAGGTACAATTGGGACCATGGGCCTATGAAATCAAGCTCCAATAAGTTATCATAAATCTAACAAATAAATTTACTAACTTATTAATTCCTCGTGACTCCGCTATAGACTCGGAATTGCACTCTTGAATTCATAGAACGCTCTATAACAGATATAGATACGCTATTAATTATCCATTGTTACAACCATAATTGTCACTCAATCCTCTATAGACGGTCTACAATGAGATATGACTAAAATACTGTTTTACCTCTCATTGTATTTTATCCTTAAAACACTTAGTTCCTTGTAAATGATATTTTAGTAAACTAATTTAATTACTGAAATGAGATCTCTATCATTTAACACCTTGAACCAAACTAAAAGGAAACCATCGTCTCACTTCTTCATCAGAAGCTATAGATGTTCATATCTATGATTAACACTCCCAATCAATTATACTACTGAGTTCCCAAGATGTAAGTATGGGCTAGTCCGTAGGGTAAGCTGGTAACGAACAAGTCAAAGAACTCAAATAATACAATCAGTTAGAATACTAACCACTCAGAATTGAGATTGAATTGACATATGGTCAACTATATGATATGACTAGAATAGATAATAACGGTATGTTTACTTATCTTATCAACTATCAATATCGGTCTTGTCCGATGTAACAAATACATCCGATCTTATCTAATGTTCTGGAAAGAACATAACACTGTAATGTGTAAGTAGATCATATCGTAGATTGGCAAGTCAGTGTAAATCCTGTGCACGGAATAATCTTAGGACTAACTTATTTTGAACATATAATCATATTTATATTCCACTGTGATTACGTCACTATAAATAAGATTAGCTATATGCTCGGGATTTAATAGAAGTTTATATTAAACAAATAATCATGAAAATAAAACATGTGAGCAAATTGATTGACCAAGTCAAAAAATGATTTCTATTCTTTTATTGATAATAAAATGATATTACAAAGAATTTGGATTTTAATTAGGGCATAAAACCGCCAACAGTGGAGACAGTTGTTGTATTAAATTTTTTTTGAGGGATACGTGATCATTGTTTATCTTTATGTGGATGACATGCTTATCTTAAGTGATATCATGAAAGGGAGAGTAGAAATGAAGAGGTTTCTGTCTTCAACCTTCAAGATGAAAGATCTTGGAGAATTCGATGGCATACTTGGTATAAAAGTGAAGAAAAATAGTGGGGGTTTTGCTTTGGGACAAGCCCACTATATTGAGAAAGTATTGAAAAAATTTAACTATCTCAAGGGTAAATTAGAGAAGAATGAATGAAGAGCGGTGACTCAATTGGAGTATGCAAGTGCCATAGCGAGTTTAATGTATGTCGCCCAGTGTACTAGGCCTGATATAACAAGTAAACTTAGTAGGTTTACAAGTAATCCAAGTGTGAATCATTGGAAGGCTATTGGGAGAGTCATGGGTTATCTTAAGAAAACCAAAGAACTAAGCCTTCATTACTCCAAATTTCCTTCAATCTTAGAAGGGTATACGAATGCAAGTTCGATATCCAATCTTGGGGATAACTTGTTCACCACTGGTTGGGTATTTGCACTTGGTGGGGTGCAACTTCTTGGAGTTCCAAGAAACAAACATGTATATCTCACTCTACTATGGAAGTGGAGTTCATAGCTGTAGCCACCATCGATAAAGAGGTTGAATGGTTATGAGATCACTTGATAGAGACACCTCTCATTAAAGAGAATGTATCCACCATATCGATACATTGTGATAGCCAAGTAACATTGGCTTAGGCATACAACAGAGTGTATAATGGGAAGTCTAGACACATTAGTCTAAGAAATGAATATGTAAGAGAATTGATTCAAAGAGGAGTCATCTCAATATCCTATGTGAGAACAAGTGAAAACCTGGTGGGTCCTTTCACTAAGCCACTAACAAGAGATTTAGCGGTTGTCTCATCTCGAGGAATGAGACTTAATATCCCTAAAGAGATTCACAATTGATGGTAACCTATATTGACACTAGTTACTTAACTAGTGTTAGGTTCAATGGGTAATAACAAGTCGATCAAGTGAATATTAGTAGTACTCAAAATAGTCCCAAATGAGATATGAGTACTTGTGAGTTACTGAATTGAGGATTAAAACTGAGAGGTTTTTAGAACTCAGTCTTGAGAAGACAAGTATTTTAGGGTAAGAAAATATTGTAAGAGTTCTACCTATATAGATCTAGGGGTGGTGGTGCCCCTCATGAGAAGTTGGAGTATTCTCAAGAATGTCTATGAATGGAAAGTGCACATGGCCATTAACGGTGCAAAGCGAAACATTGAGTTGTAAGTGAACATAGCAAATGTGTGTGTGTGTGTGTTATCGTTGGTTTGTTATTAAGTAAAGTTAGTTCAAATTCTAGTGCAACCAAATTTTCAACAAACTTTGTAATAATCACACTGAGGTAAAATTCATGTCGAAAGACATTTTACTTTATGCACTAATGTAATGATTCCAATAAAGAGAGTAATTATTTAATCAAGTGGGGGAGAATATTATATTTTAATATAATGTTTGATTGAATAAATAAGTGTTACAAAATGTGATTATTTAATCTAAGTGGGAGAATGCTATATTATTTTATATAATATATTGTTAGATTAAATAATGTGAAAACATGTGATTTGTCACACATTGTAACACAGTATTGAGAGTTACAAAAATTAGACACATGTGTGTGCCCAAGTGTAACATATTTTGGAGTTATAATTCAGTTACAAATTTGTAACTCCCAAATATTACCCAATAATGTGTAGAATGAGATTTACACATTTGATTTGAATTTGACAAAGCCATAATGTGATATGGTTGTTGGAGATATGATTTTAACTCTCATTATGTATATGGGGGTTACAAAATCAAGTGGAAAGGAGTTTGGGATGTTTTACAAATTTGTGAGAATTTAGGAGGCTGAAAAGTACTATGGCCGCGTCCACTATCATCCCTGGCTGCGGCCTGGGGGATAGCGGCCAGCAACCGCGCGCCACTAATACTCTTTGTTGCAGCTAGGCTCGTTGACAGCCAAATTCCAATTCTTTTTTTTTTTTTTAGTTTTGAACGTTTCTAACATCCTAAATAACTCCTAAATCTTCTTTTTAATTTCATAAACATCCAATTAAATATTGGTAATAGCCAATGAAGTTGGTAGAATTTGAAATTCAAAGGGTGTCTCAAAACTCTATAAATAGGAGTCTAATGCTCACTTATAAGACACCATTTATATCCACTAGAGCACTTGGCTAGAAATCCATCATAGTTTGTAAATCTTGTTCAAGTTGGTGATCCACAATGCTCTTCACTTTGGTTATGTGAGTGAGAAGAGCTTTTCTACTTTGTTCTTGTTATTATCTTATTTCTTCTATTACTTTTGTTTCATCTTTCTTCTTATTCTTTATACATATTTAGTTGTATCTTTTGCTATAGAGTTGTATTTCCATCTACATTTTCTAGTTTATGTGTATCTTTTGTTATAGATTTGTTGTTTCTATTATTCTTTTCATCTATATCTTTCTCCATTTACTTGTATTTTTACAATAGAGTTGAAAAATTATTTAATCAATCATCTTGTCTATTGTATCTTTTTGTCTAGAGTTGTATTTGTTTTTCCTTTTCCATTGAGGCTATATTATTATCTCTAACATATTATGTATGGTATGGTAATATAGGTATGTTTGGTTGGGAGTAATGAAATCAATGGAATAAAAATAAGAATAGTAATGAGAATAGGAATGGAATAGAATTAAAGTTAATATAGTATAGTTTTTTTTGTATTAGAATAACATTTCTTCCTACTTTTGGATGGGAAAGTCATTTCACCAAAATGATGGAAAATTCATTCCATTGGAATGTAAAATGCTTTATAAAGCAACCAAATAAAAGAATGAAAAAAAATTATATTCCATCTCCCCAACCAAACATCACTTTAATTCCTGCTTTTGCTTGTATGTTTGATAATAAGATTCATGTTTCTAATTAATAAGAATAGTTTACGAAGACTTCATTAGGTTTGAAAAGGTTGGCAACATCGCGAGGCAACACTCGCTTTAGAAGAACCTAGTCAATTGGCCCAGGTCAATGCCCAGATCGCGGCACGAGCAGCTGCCCAGGGAGCAAGAAAGAATAATGCTGGTCAGAAGTCCCCTGCTAGCAAGGCTTCTTGGGGGCCAGACAGAAGTAGAAGCAATCCCACTGGCTGGGCTGAGGATGGGGTCCGCTCTGGGACTGCATCGATGCAAAGGGAGAATTCTAGAATCCTTTCCAGAAGCCACCGGTCAGAAACTTCTCGATCAGGAAGTCACCGGTCGGGTAGTAAGAAGACTCTGCCCGGGCATAACCAGACCAGAGTTCCTCGAGATAAGAAAACTCCACATATAAAGATGGATATGGTCGAGATGAGGGTGATAGTCATCAAACCGACCGGTCAAAAGAAAAAGAGGGAAACGACCAACAAGTAGGAGGAAAGGACCGCCCAAGCTGTACCAAGAAGCCACCACTACATCCTGGCTAGCAGCGTAGTGGGAGAGGGCAGGTCCCGTGTAGTAAGCCCTTCAAAAAATTGAACAGTATGGTGTTCGATCAGTTAGGAGGACATGGTTCCCGGAAGGATCTAAGGGACTTTATCAGCAACAAGAGGAAGGCCGTCCCGGTCGAAGGGCAAGATCTGACCCGCCCAACCGATCAAGTAGAAATACTTGACGACAGTGCACCAGATGGAAATGCCCGGCCGGGAGGTCAAAATTTTGGAGGCTCGTCAGTTTCACCAGCCATCCAAGCCCAGCTTAATGTGCTAACAAATGCAGTGCAGGGTTTATCTTAACGACCTTTCGGGATAGATGCAGTAGACCACATGAGTGGCAGTCCATTTTGTGCTCGGTTCAGAGCAGCCCAGCCGCTGACAAAATATAAAGCATTAGTGCTATTGGTGTATACAAAAAAAGCAGATCTCATTAGACACGTTGGGAAATTTTAGGACCAGATGGAATTGCTCGGGGGAAGTGATGATTATCGGTGTAGAGTCTTCCCGACTATGTTATCAGATAATGCCCAGGAATGGTATTGGAAATTTAAGTCAAATTCCATTACCTCATGGGAAACATTCAGGAAGGAGTTTTGTAGACAATTCAGTGCTGCCCGGACTCCACCAGTTTACGCCAACCACTTGACAGATATCAAACAAGGAAATGATGAATCTCTAAAGAATTATATACAGAGATTCATGAGAGAGGCCAATAGAGCAACTGCTGTAGGAGATGAGGGGAAAATGGTTGCCATATCCTCTGGAATCACTTACTGAACCCCTTTATGGGATATTATACATAGAAATCCAATTTCAACACTTCAACAATTTCTTGACCGAGCGGACAAGTATATGAAATCAGATGATGCAATCGAGAAAGAGGAGAAGGGCATAAATAATCCGAGCGGATCAGCTGACCCTCCTAAGAATGGTGGAAACGGTCAAAATGGTGGAAAGAAACGTGGAAATAACGGGTCTAACCGCCATGAAGAAAAGAAGGCTAAGTCGGGTCCAAACGACAAGCCGGCCAAGTATGAGCCTCGGTTCACTAATTAAACTACTCCCTTGGCCAGCCGGGCAAAAATATATCTCGCTAGTCATCAGGAGGTTCCCTACTAGAAGCCTCCACTCATCAGGAAAGAGATGAGTAAGAGAGACATGAATAAGTTTTGTCATTTCCATGGAGATTATGGTCACGACACGAATTAATGCAATCACCTCAAGGACGAGATATAATTTCTTCTCTGGTCGGGTAAGTTGAAAAAGTACCGGGCAGAGAAACCCCAAGGAGAAGGAAGCAACAACAATCCTGGGTTCAAACGACAGTGATTTCCACCCTTGCAACCCAAGCCTGTGGAGTTTACCTTAGACACTATATGTGGAGGTCCACACTTGGCTGGGGATACTAATAAAGCAAGGGAAAGATATGCTCAGACACTTCGACATGAGTTGGATGGAACATCAGAAGTCATGACTATTGAGGACTGACCTCCAAAGAATCCTCGGTACGAGAATGAGTCTCTTACCTTCACAAAGGATGATGCTGGACATGTTAGGTATCCCTATAATGACTCGCTCGTCATTATAGTCCAAATCGCAAACATGAAGGTGAAGAGATGCCTAATTGTTACAGGAAGCTTCGTGGACATTATCTACAAGTCATCTTTTGAAACTATGAAATTGTATGTCAATGACTTGAAACCATGCTCTCAAATTATTTACTAGTTCACTGGAGAAGGATTATCACTGGCTGAAACAATCAAGTTACTGGTCACAGTAGGAGATGCTCATAGGCACGAGACAGTCATGACAGAGTTTTTGATAGTAGATTGCTTGTCGGCGTACAATGTGGTGTTTGGTCAACCACTACTCACGGCTCTACACGTAGCAGTGTCTATATGACACCTTTCTATGAAATTCCAGACTAGTGCAGGCATAGATTGTCTCCAGGGAAACTAGAGAGAAGCCAAGGAATGCTACAATGCTTCAGCGGTTAAGGCACGGAGGGGAACCAAGGAGAGTAACATGATTGGGTCTGGGGAGAAAGAAGAAGTAGTAGACGAGATGGACATCGACCAATATAACATTGTGAATTTTACTGACTAAGAAAAAGTTTTAAAAGTTACCAACCAAGAAAGGAGTCCTGGTGTTATTGAGCAGCAGACCCCATCTGGTGATGAAGTCACCAAATAGAGCGTTTCCTAAAGTGAGGGAATGGATATTGATCCTCGGTTCGGGGATTTGGAGAGTGGAGTAAGACCTATGGAAGATTTAGAGGAGGTCCTGATAGATGAGAATGAACCGACCAGAGTGGTCAAAGTTGGAAAGAGTTTAAAAGTGGAAGTGAGAGCACAACTGGTAGAATTTTTGCAAAGAAATCAAGACATCTTCGCCTGGTCTCACAAGGATATGGTGGGTATCTCACCAACTGTGATCAGCCATGTGCTCAACGTGGATGAAAACTACCCAGAAGTTCAACAGAAGAGAAGGTTGCTTGACAAGGAACGAGCAAAAGCTCTAAAAGAAGAAGTCGAGCGATTGAAGGAAAACGGGTTCATCAGGGAGGCTTACTACCCGACTTGGGTTTCTAACCCAGTGTTCGTACCTAAGTCCAATGGGAAGTGGAGGACCTGCGTGGACTTCATTGATTTGAATAAAGCATGTCCCAAGGATTGTTTTCCTCTGCCCAAGATAGACCAGTTGGTTGACGCAACTTCTGGACATGAAATTTTGTCCTTCATGGATGCTTGCTCTAGGTGTAATCAAATAAGTATGCACCCTCCTGATGA
Source organism: Humulus lupulus (assembly GCF_963169125.1). Lineage (NCBI taxonomy): Eukaryota > Viridiplantae > Streptophyta > Magnoliopsida > Rosales > Cannabaceae > Humulus > Humulus lupulus. The sequence goes on along the minus strand of NC_084801.1, from coordinate 141,289,187 downwards.
TGAGCATACCAGCTTCTGAACAGACATGTGATTATATTATTATAAGGTTACGCCATTCGGCTTGAAGAACGCAGGTGCCACCTACAAACGTTTTGTGAATGACATGTTCTGCGACTTGATCGGAAAAAACATGAAGGTATATGTCGATGATATGCTGGTTAAGTCAAAGGAAGCCGGGGAGCATGTACGAGATGTAGGGGAGTGCTTTGCAATACTTAGAAAGTATCGCAAGAAGTTGAACCCCCTCAAATGCTCGTTTGGAGTAATACCTGAGAATTTTCTTGGATTTATTGTTAACTCACGCGGGATAGAATCCAATTTTGAGAAGATTAGCACTCATGGAAATGAAATCTCTGACCAGAACTAAGGATGTGCATAGTTTGACTGGGCGGATTGCTGCTCTAAGTAGGTTTATTTCTAAGTCAACGGACAAGTGTGTCCCATTTTTTAACTTACTAAGAGGAAGCAAGAAATTTGACTGGATGGAGGAATGCCAGCAAGCATTCCAAGCCATAAAGAGGCATTTGGCTCAACCTCCAGTTTTATCAAAACCTGTAGATGGAGATGGACTCTTCATTTACTTAGCAGTCACAAAGCATGCTGTCAGCATTGCTCTAATACGAGAGGAAAATAAAGTGCAGCATCTGTTGTACTACGTCAACAAGCAGTTGATAGCAGCAGAATTAAGATACCCAGTGATCGAAAAGCTTGTGTATTTTTTCATACTCGCATCTCGCAAACTACGACCATATTTTCAAGCACATCCCATTACAGTGCTCACCGAATTTTTTTACAAAAACTGAAAACTTCTTGTTGGCTACTTAAATGGGCTATTGAATTAGGCCAATTTGAAATCAAGTATCAACCCCGATTGGCCATTAAAGGACAAGCTCTGGTGGACTTCATTGCTGACTGCATCAGAATTCCTGATGTTCCCGACCAAACAGAAAATGTAGCTGGGCAAAGAAAACTTTTCCTACCTGGAAAATTTATGTGGATGGATCCTCGAATGAACATCATTCAGGAGCAGGGCTTATATTAATCAAACTTGAGCAGCAATGAATCCACTGCGCATTGAGGTTCGGGTTCAATGCTTCCAATAATGAGGCAGAGTATGAAGCCCTCTTAGCAGGATTACGACTGGCCAGAGATGTTCATGCTTGGTCAGTCGAAGTAAATAGTGATTCTCAGTTGGTGTTCTACAAAATTTTAGGGGAATATTAGGCTAGGGGTTTGCGTATGGTGGCATACTTAAATAAAGCTAAGGAGTTGCTATCACAGTTTGAAGAGTACACAATCAAGTTGGTGCCACGAGAGCAGAACTCCAACGCAGACGCCTTGGCAAAATTAGCCAGTACAAAGGATGCTGACACTCTAAATATAGTACTAGTCGAATACTTGGCAAACCCAAATATCACCGAGCAGGAAGAAATCCCAATCAAAATAGCCAACACTTAGATGACACCCATCATCACATACCTTGAACAAGGCACCTTACCAGATAACTGCAATGATGCAAAGAAGACAATGAGACAGGTTGCTCGGTATGTCATGATAGAGGGGGTGTTATATAGAAGAGGGTACTCTATGCTATTACTTAGATGTGTGACGCCCGACCAGACAAAAAGCTTGTTAGCTGAGGTACACGAGGGATTTTGCGGAGATCATGCTGGGGAGAAAAGTCTCTCTAAAAAGATTTTATGACAAGGATTTTTCTAGCCTACAATGAATGAGGACTTCATGGAATATATGAAAAGATGGGATAAATGTCAGAGATTTTCTAAAATACCTAGAGCATCTCCAAACATTTTGAAGCAAATGCAATGTCCTTGGCCTTTTGCGATATGGGGAATTGATCTGATCGGGAGACTACCCATAGGAAAAGGAGGAGTGGAGTTCACATTAGTTGTTGTGGATTGTTTCAATAAGTAGACTGAAGTTGAACCACTAGCGACGATCACCTCGACGAAATTGTTAGATTTTGTAGTGAAAAATATCATATGTCACTATGGTCTGCCAAAAAAGATAGTGCTTGACAATGGTACTCAGTTTGATAGCGATCTGTTTATTAATTTTTGTGCTAGACATGGCATTACAAAGAGTTTCTCCTCGGTGGCTCACCCATAGGCGAATGGGCAAGTCGAAGCAGTAAACAAAATGTTTAAAGACACCCTAAAGAAGCGACTCGAATAAGCTAAAGGATCCTGGGCAGAAGAACTACCAAAGGTTCTCTGGTCGTACAAAACCATTGCTCGGACAGCAACTGGTCATACTCCTTTTTCCTTGGAATATGGTTATGAAGCTATGATACCGGTTGATATCAACCCCCTATACCATCGAAAAAGCACGTACGACTAGGAAGGGAACAATCAATTATTAGCCGAATCTTTGGACTTTATTGAAGAAAAATGAGAAAAGGCGAACTTGAGGGTTGCTGCCCATCAATAGAAGGTAGCCCGCTATTTTAATTCCAGAGTTAAAGATCGAAAGTTCCAAGTCAGAGATTTGGTTCTCATAAAGGTGTTCATCAAAGACCCAGAAGCTGGAATGCTAGGACCAAATTGAGAAGGACCATATAGAATTGAGCAAGTCATACCGCCCGACACTTACAAACTTTCTAGGCTGAACGGTGGGCTGATAAAAAACTACTGGAATGGCGAGCATCTAAGAAAGTATTATCAATAAATACCGCTTACAAAGTGGTAGCTTGGATTCAAGTGTTTTACTTGTTATTTAAGTATGTTTATAAGCTAGTTATTTGTTGACCAGCCATCTATTTTTGAACAATTTTGGTTTGTTTGAGACTCGTTATTAGACACGTTTTGTCCTTTTATAATTTACGAGTAATAAAAAGGGATCACGCACAACGCAATCGAATTTTGCTAAAAATTGAGCATATGTGTTGATTATTATTTTTTTGAGCAGTGTTCAACTGGTCAAAACAAACCAGGTAGTGTTCAACTGACCGGGCAGACTGACAGTATTTAACTGGTCAGGTATTCTAGCAGTGTTCAACTGCTCTGATGTTTTCTTTATATTCAACGTGTTTCATGAGTACTAACTGCTCGAACAGGTTCGGTCAAGTAGCAAGTGACCAAGGATTTTTCAACCCTCAATCACTTGGCGGGCACATGGGGTATACTAGTATATAATCCAACGCAGGCAATGAGAGCACGAGTTAAAATATTTGTTTTTAGGCTGACTTGTAAATTTTCGAAGTCAAAAAAAGGCCATTAAGCTAACTTATTTAACAAAGCTTAAGTAACTTGGAATCTTTCAAAATTTCAAGTTACAAACGAATATTCGTGTGAAAATAAACATTATGCTCATAAAATGTTAGAGCAATAAGAGTGTGAGAAAGTATACTTAGTAGGGACTTATGAAATGTCTAGAATTTCTAAGTTAGAAAACTAAACATATATCAGAGTGACTTTAATATTAAAAAAACTTATAATGTTTTAAAGTCTAAAAAGACTTAGAATGTTACAGGTTAACAAAGAAATGTAAAGTGTAAAAGTCAAATAACTCGGCCATACAAGCAAACTATCAAAGTTAATAACCGGCAATTGTCTCAACAAAAGTATAAGAAAAATTGGTCGAGTACAAAGTTTCTACTTGTCAGGTAGGAGGCTCTCTGGTTGACTAAGCATGTTTACTGGTCGGGTAAACTGGTCCCTAGCTGGTCAAAATCGTCGTCAACATCTAGAACCTCCTGTGGTCGAAATGATAGAGAGGAGAAGCAGGCACAACACCAGTTGAAATGGCTGTCTCCTCGGTGGCCTTGGCTTCACATTTGGCAAGCTCTTCCGCCCTTGCCTCTTCCGGAGAAAGTCGAGGTTGAGAGTCTTGTTTAGCTTCCATATCTGATAGAAGAAGTTGAAGTAGATCTTTTCATAACGAGATAGATCAGTTTCCTTGTCTTGTTTCAACTCTTCATTCTCATGAGTCATTTTCTCTAGTTGGTCAGTCAATGTCTTGTTGGCCTAGATCTGCTTGTTATTTTCATCAATCAACTCCCTCAGAGATCTGTCCCGGTCGGCAATTTTTTTCTCTGCCTGCTCAGTCTTTGCTTGAAGATCTTTCTTAGATTTAGTCAGAGTTTCAATCTTTGTCGAGGCTTCCACCAATTGATGATTCAAGACCTTGACCAGCTCCTTATAGTCTATTGCTCGACGTTGAGCATGACTAACAGTGATGAGTCCCTGGAGTGAATAACCGAAAAAGTATTCAGAATAAGAATAATCAATAAGAAAGTGAGTGTTTCGGATAAGATGCTTACACTCATAATTTGAGCAAGGCCTTTGGGAAGGACAACTTCAACGCTTTGCTGGAATAGAGTCTCAAAGGTTTGAGTTGTCCTTGAATGGTGGAGAGTATGGTCTAGTAACTCTTTCTCGTACTCACCAGCAATGCGAAAGGGCTCACTTAAGCACATTGACCGAGTAGTTTGTAGGCTGGCAGAAGAAGGAATTGACGGAGGAGTCAAGCGTGGGATAGTGACTGACTAATCAGATGGTCTCCCCTGGTTAGGTGGTGTAGTCCTCATGACCTTGCTTGGAGGAGCCAAGCTGCTACCTTCACCAGTTTTCCTCTTTTGGGCAGAAGGAGTGTTGAACTGCTTGAACATGGTTGGATCTGCATAAAAGTAAAGCAAAAGCTTGGTTAGTGGAAACAATAAATGAACATAGGTGAAAAAGAAAATTCTACAGACTTTCATCACAATCATTCTCAAAATGTAATTATGGTTACTGTTAGTAAAACCTGAGTTTAGAATTTCATAAAAAATCTCATCCTCGTCTTCCGACGATGGGCTGTCTTCTCTATGGAGCTCAATGCCTTTCCCTTTTCCAAGCTTGGTAGGGAAGGCGGGTCGGTGAGGATTTTTAAGAAGCGGCTCTCTAATGATAAGACCACCTGGTAGGCGTGGCTGAGGAGAAGGTTTAGGAGAAAACTAGTCAGTCACTACTTCGGTATCGGCATTAGACTGATCAGTCATATCTACTTCATCAGTTGTGCTGCCCACAACATTATCTTGGTTGTTCTGTAAAAATCCTAGCAATTGGAGATTCTCCAAGGTGACCAACTGCTCAACATCCTTCTCCTCAATGAGCATGTTAGTGAGATCTCCTACCCAGGCATGCATTTCCCTGGGTGGGAGAGGTTGATCAAAAGGGTCTACATGCGTAAAAGCCAGGTTGTTGGCTTTAATGTCTGGAGTAAGAAAGTATTCCGTATAATACTTTCCAGGATTCGATTTATGGGCAATACCAAGAAGATACTTAACCCCTTTTTGCTTATGAAAGAGGTGGAAAAAACATGTATTCTTGAGGCTGGGATTGGTCTTAAAATTGAAAAAAAAAGTGTACCTCGTGAGGGGTAGGTGGGTTCCAGCCCTTGAAGTGGTAGAGAATGTATAGAGCAGACAGGGCTTGTACCCCATTTGGAGCAATCTTGAAGGGAGAAACATTAAAGTAATCCACTATTGACCTAAAGAAATGATGCAAAGGGATAGTAGCTCCTGCATAAATGTGATACTTAGACGAGGCACAATATGCTCCACCAGGATTATTGGCTCTCTGGTGTGAATGTGGACATATCACATTCACTCCTTCAAGACCCAAAGGCTGAATGTGCTTATCGAGCATTTTGGAGTTTAGCTTAGAAGCCTAAGCTACTAACCATGAAGGCATGAGATCTTCTTCTTTCCTCGGTTTAAATGTAGAAGTTTGTTGGATTTCTGTGGCAATAGTCGGGGTAACCTTTCTCTTGGGTTTGCTAGCTTTTCGAGCTTGGCGAGGAGGCTTTGAAGAAGCTTCAGTCTCAACTTCTTCTAATAAATTTTCTCCTACAAAGGGAACTGGTTCCACCACCTTTTCCATTGCTCTATGAGCTACTTGGGAATCTTGTTCCTGAGGGAGTCTATTGGACTTTTTCACCCTCATCGGTTGGTTTTGACGTTGCTACTTAAGGAACTGATCTTTGAGAAGGAAGTATAAAGCTAACTGCGGACGGATTTTCTTGAGACGACGAAGACGATCTTCCGGAGTTCATTTTCTTGGAGATTTGGAAGAGGAATCACTGCTCGGAAAGGTATCACTCGAAGCGAGAAGAGTACTCGGAGTCCATTTGGTTGTCACCTCCCCTGTAGTCGAAACGATTCATCTATAAAAAATACGGGGAGGTGAGTAAACCAAACAAGAACTGAATACAAGTAAAAATAAACTACTGCCCAGATAAAAATGTATGTGAGCAGTAGTGATAGTTTTAAGCAATTCACAAAGAAAAAGGAAATTGTTTTGGGTGTTATGTGTTCGAGGACATTAGGCCTATAGTTTTGTGTTATGTGTGTTGGAACTATGAGGTTGTGTGTTCGGATTATTTGCGCACAAACCTGAGTGGTTGGGTGCATAATCTGAGCAGTTGAAACATAATACCCGAGAGGCTACAAAAGGTTTCCGAGGGGCCAAGAGTGTCCAAATGGCTGGGTGTTTTCGAGGAGCCACGACACCCGAGTGGTGTGTAATTGCGTCACAAAGATAACATCTGATCGGATAAGTGATGCCGAGGAGCAAGTATCGGAGGAGTCACTGTAACGCCCTGGTTACTCCAAGACAGTTACTGTGAGCTTTGAATCGTGCTTAACTCGTTAATCGAGTTCTTTGTTTATAAACGTGCATATAGGTGTTATTAACAGGTTAAGGTGAAAAACTCAATAAAAAAGGAAATGATATATTTTATTTAAAACATAAAACTGTTCATGGGCCCATAAAAATGTTTACAAGTTATTTACAATCCAAAATGGTCATTACAGTGCAAAATTACAACCCGCCAACCTAAGCGGCAAAAATAGGGTTAACCCCTAGTTCCTCCGAGAAACTCCTTGGTCGTGGTGGTCAAGCGGCTGCATATGTACACATCGCCATCTAAGCTCTCCACTCAAGGCTGGGTGAGCTTTTCTTTCCCTTTACTTGCACCACATAGCACCCGTGAGCCAAGTCTCAACAAGAAAAATAATTACTACATGTATATAATTTCAGACGATGATCATGATAATCATACAGACCTTATAGCCCTGAACAGATGAGTGAATAATACTTTGAGGTTCTGATAACCATGTTGGGGCATATAGCCTAATCAGATGAGTGACTGATGAGTAAGTCACTAGCTTAAATAGATGAGTAACTGATGAGTAAGTCACTAGCTTGAAATCAGATGAGTGACTGATGAGTAAGTCACTAACTTGGGCTCCGTACCCTAGCCATGTGACGATGCAATCACCTGGGCCTTCTGGCCCTAACTCTAAGTGACTAGTCATGAGACTAGACAAGCGCTTTTAGTTTTCATCGAACTTGAGGTCGGTCCGGCATTAATCCTCATGATGAGTCATTCAATGTTGATATCAATTAGATCTAATCTTTTTCAGCTTGCGTTAAACACGCTAAAACCGTTCTTGACTCTTAAGCCAATACCATACGACCAGTGCTCAGTACTACTGCCGAACTTGACTAGTAAGTCACAACTTCACAGTTAATACCGACACCATTGCCGATTCTGACTAATAAGTCAGTGCCATTCACAAGTGAGCAAGATTGCTAAGCATTTTATATGCAATGAATGTCCACATTTAAACACTCAACATGCCTCATGAATAACCATGCACGTCACATATGGGGTGCAGTTTTCTTACCTCTGGTTCGAGCGAAAATTAGTAAAAGAATGACCCTTGAGAACAATCAGCCTTCTAGTTCCTTGGCGGTCACCTAGTCATAACCAATTATGGGATTCCATCAATAAAGTGAATAATAAAGGATCCCAGACCAAGACCTAGCCTCTGGGACATCGAATCCTACTAAACTGGGTAGTAGGAACGATCCCGAGGCCTAAGGTTTGAGTTTCCATGAGAAAAACAAATTTATGGCCAAAAATGCTCTTAAGGGCTGCAGCCCTACTCCACCATGCTGCGGCCCGCCTCCCAAACAGAGGCGCCAGCCTCAAGCTCCTGCACCCTATGCTGCGGCATGCCTCCAAAGTGTCGCGGCCCTACCTACCCATCTGCCAAAAACCCTTGTTTTCTCCCATCACAACCTTGTTTTTTCCCTCTTTCAATCCTTCCAAAACTTACTCAAACATCTCCAAATCCCAACCAAGCATCACCACAACACGATCAACATTCGAACAACAAAACCCAAGCTTTAAACCACCAAAAACCACACCAATTACTCAATTCTATAATCAAAATATCTAACTCAAAACTAACTTCAAAATAGAGTAAAAACCAAAAATTTCATGGATGAATCTTACCTCAAGCTCAAGATTAAACCCTCTTCAATGGCTTAACACAATCCTAAACCTTCAAGGCTTGATTCCCTAGCTTGAATCCTCAAATGGTACTTCAAAAATTCAAAGGGAAGGAGAAGCAGAAGATGATCGGGGAAGAGGAAAACTAATGCTCTGTTCTGCAAGTTTCTACAGCTTTCTATGGCTAATATATATCTTAGGGTGAAAAGACCATATTGCCCCTAAGCCTAATTAAAACCCTAAATAGCCTCCAAGGGCAAAATCGTCATTTCCCGCCTATCTCGTTAATTATAATTAACATTATCCAATTCATGTTATTCCCAATATGCTCAAATACCAATAAATAATATCCCATCACCCTTTAATTCCTGGTAATGTTCTAATCACCAAATTACCCCGAGACTCACCTCAAGCCCCGAAATCAACCCCGTTATGACCAAACCGATAAATTGCATTAAAAGATTGTCTCATGCTGAATAGCTCGTACAAATCCAAATTATAATGTGGCCTCAACAATAGTTCACCAACATGCATGAAAATATACAAATATGCCCTCAACGGGCCAAATTACCAAAATGCCCTTATGATGAAATGTGGACCCACATGCATGCATATAATAATTTAATGACATAATAAATCAATTATGACCATCCTGGCCTACTAATCCAACCTTAAACCACATTAGAGATTTTGGGGCATTATAACTATCCCCTCCTTACAAAAATTTCATCCTCAAAATTTACCTAAACAGCTCGGGATACTGACTCTGCATATCTGACTCCAACTCCCAAGTCGCTTCCTCGACCTTGCTGTTCCTCCACAATACCTTAACCAAATGTATCGTCTTATTCCTAAGGACCTTATCATTTCTATCAAGTATTTGGACTGGTTGTTCCTCATGGGAGAGATCTGCCTCAAGCTCCAGATCTTCATAACTCAAAATGTATGTCACATCAGATACATACCTCTGAAGAGCTGAAACGTGAAACACATTATGCATGGCTGACAATGTCGGTGGTAAGGCCAACATGTAGGCCACCTCACCAATCCTCTCCAGGATCTCAAATGGATCTACAAATCTAGGGCTCAACTTGTCATTCTTCCCAAATCTCCCCACCCTTTTCCATGGCGAGACTCTAAGGAAAACATAGTCTCCCATTTGGAATTCCATGTTCCTATGCTTGGGATCTGCATAACTTTTCTGTCTACTCTGAGAAGCAAGCATCCGAGCTCTAATATTCTCAATGGCCTCACTGGTCCTCTGAACTGCCTTAGGACCCAAGTATATTCTTTCCCCTGTCTCATCCCAATGAATGGGAGATCTGCATTTCCTACCATACAGCATCGCATAAGGTGCAACTCCAATGGTAGACTGATAAATTTTGTTGTAGGAAAACTCTATCAAAGGTAGATACTTACTCCAAGATCCACCAAAGTCCAGCACACATGCTTGCAGCATGTCTTCCAATATCTGGATCGTCCTCTCAGATTGTCCATCTGTCTGAGGATGATAAGCAGTACTGAACTTCAACTGTGTTCCCATGGCCTTCTGTAAACTCCGCCAAAACTTGGAAGTAAAAGTGGGGTCCCGATCTGACACGATCGACCTCGGTGCTCCATGGAGGCGCACAATCTCTCTCTCGTAGAGATCTGCATATTGATCAACTGTATATGTAGTCCTCATTGGTAAGAAGTGAGCTGACTTGGTGTAGCAATCAATAATAACACAAATAGAATCATGTTGACCAGCAATCATGGGTAACCCCACCATGAAATCCATCGTGATGTCCTCCCATTTCCACTCTGGGATGTCTAGAGGCTGCAATAACCCTACTGGTCTCTGATGCTCAGCCTTGACCTGTTGACATGTCAAGCACTTAGCCACATACTCTACTACACCCCTCTTCATCTCGGGCTACCAATACAGCAATCTCACATCCTGATACATCTTCGTGGTGCCTAGATGCAAAGAATAAGGTGTAGTATGAGATTCATCCAGAATCTCTCGCCTCAAAGCAGTGTCTAACAGAACACATATCCGACCCTTGTATCTCAACAAGCCCAAATCAGACACTATATAATCTCTGGACACTTTAGTTAAAAACATCCTCTCTGATCTTGATCAGCTGTGGATCACCCAACTGACCCTCATTTATTCTTTCCAACAGTGTAGACTGTAACGTTATATTGGCCAACTGACCCACGAGCAACTCTATACCTGCTCTGGTCATATCATATGCTAACTCTCTACTATCAGCCTAACACTATAAATCTATCCTGGACCCTTCCGGCTTAAAGCATCAGCTACCACGTTGGCTTTTCCTGGATGATACAAAATCTCACAATCATAATCTTTTACTAAATCCAGCCAACGCCTTTGTCGCATATTCAAATATTTTTGCGTGAAGAAGTACTTCAGCCTCTTGTGGTTAGTGTAAATCACACACTTCTCCCCATAAAGGTAATGCCTCCGTACCTTTAAAGCAAAGACCACAGCCTCCAACTCTAGATCATGAGTGGGATATCTTTGTTCATACTCCTTTAGCTGACGTGAGGCATAAGCAATTACTTTCCCTGACTGCATCAAAACACAGCCCAAACCCTGATGTGAAGCATCACAGTATATCCACTTAAAAAGAAATGCAAAATTGAGGAGCTTAACAAACTTCTCCTGATCTGTTGGGAGACTCAGAACTGGAGCTGTAATCAATCTCTACTTCAGTTACTGGAAGTTGTTCTCACACCTGTCTGACAACACAAACTTCTGATTCTTGCGTGTCAGCTCAGTCAATGAAGTAGCAGTCTTAGAGAGCCCTTCCATGAAACGTCTATACTAACCTGCCAACCCAAGGAAAATTCTAACCTTAGAAGCATTCTTTGGCCTTGGCCAATCTCTTACCGCCTCAATCTTCACTGGATCTACCTTAATCTCCTCCTTACTGCTAATGTGCCCAAGAAAAGATACCCGAGATAACCAGAACTCACATTTCTTGAACTTTGCAAACAATCTGTGCTCCCTCAATCTCTGTAGAACCAATCTCAAATGTTGCTCATGTTCTAACTCTGACTGAGAATAAACCAAGATATCATCAATGAAGACGATCACAAACTGGTCCAGATAATCCTTGAACACCCTGTTCATCAGATCCATAAAAGCAGCTGGGGCATTAGTCAATCCAAAAGACATGACTAAGAACTCATAATGCCCATACCTAGTGCGAAAAGCAGTCTTTGGTATGTCTCCCTCCTTGACCCTCAACTGATGATAACCAGAACGAAGGTCTATCTTTGAGAATACCTTTTTACCTTGCAACTGATCAAACAGATCATCTATCCTTGGCAGAGGATACTTGTTCTTAATTGTTAACTTATTCACTTCTCTGTAATCAATACACATTCTCATAGAACTATCTTTCTTCTTCACAAACAAAATTGGCGCACCCTAAGGTGAGAAACTAGGACTGATAAAACCCAAATCCAACAGCTCTTGCAACTATACTTTCAATTCTTTTAATTTAGCTGGGGCCATTCTGTAAGGTACTCTAGACACTGGCTCTGTCTTGGGTGCCAGTTCTGTCATGAACTCAATTTCTCTATGTGGTGGCAACCCTGGTAAATCTTCAGGAAACACATCCAGGAATTCACAGACTAGTTTGGTCTCTTCTGGTCTCATTGGCATGACCTGAGTGGTGTCAACCACACTGGGTAAGAATCCAATGCAACCTCCTTGCAATTGATCTCTAGCCCTCAAAACATAAATCATAGGTATGCGGGGTCCATGCACAGTACCAACAAACACAAAAGGATCCTCACCTTCAGGCTCAAAGGTGACCATCTTCCTTCTGCAATCTATGGTTGCCCCACACTTCACTAACCAATCCATACCAAAAATCATGTCAAAGTCAGTCATAACTAACTATATCAAATCCACTGACAACTCTCTGCCCTCCACTATCACTGGCAAAGATCTGACCCATCTCCTGGATACTACTAACTCCCAAGTGGGTAACAAGATTCCAAACCCCACAACATAATAATCACATGGTCTACACAGTCTATCAATAATACTACTAGCAACAAAAGAATGTGTAGCACCAGAATCAATCAAAACAGTATAAGGGATTCCAGCACTAAGAAGCTGACCTGTAACTACTGAGGGTGAATCCTCAGCTTTTTCTTGTGTCAATGCGAACACTCGAGCTGGGGCCGAGCTGTTTGCTTTTCTGGGTTCTTTCTTTCTTGCTTTAGCGCAATCTTTCTTGAAATGACCCACTGCCCCACATAAGAAGCAGGCCTTTGCCCTACATTCTCCCAAATGGTGCCTCTTGCACCTAGGGCATTTAGGATAAGTCTTCTAGGCCTCACTACCACCCTGACGACCCATTGAAATACCATACAGTTGCCTGTCAGGACCTGGAGCTGAGAAGGTGTCAGGAACCTTCCTCTTCTGATCACTGGGGCCTCCACCCTTACCAAAATCCACAAATGGAGAACCTGTCCTCCTAAACTCTTTTATGGCTGCATTATCCCACTAGATCTTGTTCTCTGCACTTCTCAGCTGTGAGTGCCTTCTCCACCACCTGTGCATAGGTAGTAACCCCAGCCACAGTGGTGATACGAACATCCTAGGCTAATCTAGGTTGTAGAACCAAGAGAAACCTCTCCCTTCTGGTCCTATCAGTGGGCACCAACTCCATGGCAAACTTTGCCAATCTATCAAACTTCAGAGCATACTCAGTTATTGATAAACTCCCCTGAAGTAATCTGATAAACTCTTCAGCTTTAGCAGCCCTAATGGCATCATTGTAGTACTTCTCATTAAACAGAGTCTGAAACTCTTCCCAACTCAAGGCATTGATGTTTTTGGTTTGGGATATAACTTCCCACCAAAGTCGGGCATCCTTCCGAAACATATATATGGCACATTCCACCCTCTCATTACCAGACACCCTCATGAAGTCAAGGATGGTGGTAATCATGCTCATCCACTGCCCCGCCTTAGCAGGATCTGCACTGCCCTCAAATACTGGAGGTTGCTATTTCCTGAACCTTTCATAAAGAGGCTCCCATTTGCTACCAACCTCAGGCAGCTGCTCAACTGTTGGCACCGATACAGGTGGTGCCTTTGGTACACTGGTTCTTGCAGGAACCTGTTGTTGTCTTAGGAGGCAGAGTTTCTTCTTCCTACCTCAGTATTGTGGCATGCAGGTCATTAAACAACTGCTCCCAATTATCAAGAGATGGCTGTGTAATCTGACTCTGGTCATTTTCTTGACCCTGCCTATTATTCTGGCCTTGATCTTCCTGGCTAGTGGATGAATCTGTCTGTCTCGGAATCATTCTTATAACTTATAATGTGCTGAAACAATCAATGCGGCTAGTTAAGCAGTAATAACAAAACCTATTGCCGCCTCAAGATCCAAGATCAAAAAATAATCACATATTCTACAATTATACAAATATACAGATGGATACATGATCATAGCATTTAGCATTTAACACGTATCAATTGATAATTCACAATGAACAATACTAATGAGTATGTTCTAGCAATATCAGTACTAATTAGCACATTTTTGCTGATGATGCAGTAGTTAAGGCACAGCCTTATCAAGGTATCTCATGTAGACAGGTAAAGCATTTATACTATATTTAAGTAGTTAAATATATAACCACATAAATAGTTACCAAACCATGAGTCGAGCTTGTCTTCAGTGGTGAGTGTACATACCCAGCAAGTCTACAGGAACCCTAAACCTTGGCACGCTCTGATACCAAGTTGTAACGCCCTGGTTACTGCAAGACAGTTATTGTGAGCTATGAACCGTGCTTAACTTGCTAATCGGGTTCTTTGGTTATAAACGTGCATCTAGGTGTTATTAATAGGTTAAGGTGAAAAACTCAATAAAAAAGGAAAGGATATATTTTATTTAAAACATAAAACTGTTCATGGGCCCATAAAAACGTTTACAAGTTATTTACAATCCAAAATGGTCATTACAATGTAAAATTACAACCCGTCGACCTAAGCGGCAAAAATAGGGATAAACCCTAGTTCCTCCGAGAAACTCCTTGGCTGTGGTGGTCAAGCGACCGCTTATATAAAAATCTCCACCTAAGCTCTCCACTCAAGGCTGGGTGAGCTTTTCTTTCCCTTTACCTGCACCACATAACACCTGTGAGCCAAGACTCAGCAAGAAAACTCATTACTGCATGTATATAATTTTAGATGATGATCATGATAATCATACAGAGCTTATAGCCCTAAACAGATGAGTGAATAACACTTTGAGGTTCTGATAACCATGCTGGGGCATATAGCCTAATCAGATGAGTGACTGATGAGTAAGTCATTAACTTGGGCTACGCACCCTAGCCATGTGACGATGCGGTCACCTGGGCCTTCTGGCCCTAACTCTAAGTGACTAGTCATGAGACTAGACAAGCGCTTTTAGTTTTCATCGAACTTGAGGTCGGTCCGGCATTAATGCTCATGATGAGTCATTCAATGTTGATATCGATTAGATCTAATCTTTTTCAGCTTGCGTTAAACACGCTAAAACTGTTCTTGACTCTTAAGCCAATACCATACGACCAGTGCTCAATACTACTGCCGAACTTGACTAGTAAGTCACAACTTCACAGTTAATACCGACACCATTGCCGATTCTGACTAATAAGTCAGTGCCATTCACAAGTGAGCAAGATTGCTAAGCATTTTATATGCAATGAATGTCCACATTTAAACACTCAACATGCCTCATGAATAACCATGCACGTCACATATGGGGTGCAGTTTTCTTACCTCTGGTTCGAGCGAGAATTAGTAAAAGAATGACCCTTGAGAACAATCATGTAATGCCCCGGAATTCCTAATATGGTTTAATGGCTGGATTAGTAGGCCGGGAAGGCCATAACTGTTTAATTATGCCATTAAATGAATTTATGCATGTTTATGAGAATTATATTATAATATGATGTTAAATGCATGCATGTGGGTCCACATTTGTTTACAGGGGTGTTTTGGTAATTTGGCCCGTTGAGGGCATAATTGTATATTTGTTTACATGTCAATAATATATTGTGAGGCCACATTATAATGTGGATTGGTTCGAGTTATTCGGCATGAGATGATCTTTAAATATAATTTATCGGTTTGGTCATAACAGGCTTAAGCTTGGGGCTCGGGGTGAGTCTCGGGGTGTTTTTAATGATTAGAGCGTTACCGGGAATTATAGGGTAATGGGATATGAATTATTGGTGTTTGAGATTAGCGGGAATTGGAGAGCGTTAATTATGATTAACGAGATAGGTGGAAAATACCAATTTTACCCTTGGGATGACTTTAGAAACTTTTAATGACCTAGGGGCATTTAGGTCATTTGGTTTGGATTTATAAGAAACTTTAGTTGGCTGTAGAAAAACAGATCAAAACAGAGCAAGGTTTTTCTCCTTCCCGTACATCATTTCCTCTCATTTCACCTTTGGAGTTTTTGAGCTCAAATTGAGGAATCTAGCTAGGAAATCAAGGGGTTGAGTTCATAGATTTGGTTCAGCCATTGAAGGGGATTTAATCTCTAGTTTGAGGTGAGTTTCAGCCATAAGTTTATGGTTTTACTCTGTTTTCCTTTGGTTTCCAGCTTATGATTTTGTTGAGGATAGCTTGGATTAATGGAAGTTTTGATTGATGTTTAACTTGGGTTTTGATGAGGGTTTGATATAGATGATGTTTAGGGGTTGGATTGAGTGTTTTGATGAGGTTTGGAACTGGTTTGAAGGTTTGGTTTCAAGGAAAAATGTAGGGGAAGAAAGCTGGTGCTTGCTGGTTTGTGTAAAGGGTCGCGGCATGGCTATGGTGAGCCGCGGCCTATGTTGGTTTCTGGGGTGGAAGAGCCGCGGCCCATAAGGGCATTTTTGGCCAAAAATGGGTTTTTTACTTGGGGATTCAAGCCTTAGGCCTCGGGATCGATCCTACTACCCGGTTTAGTAGGATTCAATGTCTCGGAGGCTAGGTTTTGGTTTGGGAACCCTTTGTTATCATTTTCATTGATGAATCCTATATTTTGGTTATGAACAGGTAACCGCCAGGGAATTAAAAGATTGATCGTTCTCAAGGGTCGTTCTTATATTAATTTTCACTCGAACCAGAGGTAAGAAAACAGTGTATGAATACAGTTGCACCCTGTATATGTATATGACATGCTTGATTTGTTATTGAGGCATGTTGGTTGGTAAATGTGGACATGGATTGCATATTAAATGCTAGAGAATGTTACTTACTTGTTTATGGCACTAACTAGTCAGGGACACTGACCTAAGGGTCAGAAATGGCATAGCGTCATGAACGTCGAGCCAAATGAAGATTAGATCTAATCGATATCAGCATTGAATGGCTCTATGGCATTAATGCTGGACCGACCCTAAGGTTGATGAACTTATAAGCGCTTGGCTAGTCTAAGACTAGTTACTGAGAGCCAGGGCATAAGGCCCAGGTGACTGCTTGTCACGTGGCTAGGGAACGATGTTCCATAGATATGACTCTAGAGTCATGAGGAAGGTTATGTTGGTGACTAATCACCATGCACCTACCCTGTTAAAGCTAGTGAAATATTCACTTATCTGATTAGCCCTGGTGATCTTATCGTCACATGGCTAAAGGGAGTTGTCCCCATATTTGTGACTTTTGCAATTGTCACCTATTCGTTTAAACTGAAAGTCTTGAATAATTGTTACGATCATTGTTGATATTATATCATGTTATATTGTGTTTTCTTGCTGGGCCTTGGCTCATGGGTGCTATGTGGTGCAGGTAAAGGGAAAGAGAAGCTCACCCAACCTTGAGTGAAGAGCTTAGGTGGTGTTGTGTACATATGCGGCCGCTTGACCACCACGGCCAAGGAGTTCTCAGAGGGACTAGGGGGTTTACCCTATTTTTGCCACTTAGGTCGGCGGGGATTGTAAATTTGAAACAGTAGAGACCATTTTGTACTATAAACAACTTGTAAACGTTTTGAATGGCTCATGAGCAGTTTATATACTTAATGAAATATATCCTTTCCTCTTTATTGTTTGTTTTCACCTTAGCCTGTTAATAACACTTAGATCACGTTTTTAACCAAAGGACTCGGGTAGCGGGTCAAATTTTCGGTTCACTGTTCACCGTAACTGTTCTGGGGTAACTAGGGCGTTACAAATTAGCCTTTTAGTTCCTTGGCAGTCACCTAGTCATAACCAACTATGGGATTCCATCAATAAAATGAATATTAAAGGTTCTCAGACCAAGACCTAGCCTCCGAGACATTGAATCCTACTAAACCGTGTAGTAGGAACGATCTCGAGGCCTAAGGTTTGAGTTCCCATGAAAAAAAACAAAATTTCTGGCCAAAAATGCTCTTAAGGGTCGCGGCCCTACTCCATCATGCCGCGGCTCGCCTCCCAAACAGAGGCACCAGCCTCAAGCTCCTGCACCCTATGCCGCGGCATGCCTCCCAAGCGTCGCGGCCCTACTTGCCCATCAGCCAAAAACCCATGTTTTCTCCCATCAAAAACCTCATTTTTTCCCTCTTTTATTCCTTCCAAAACTTACTCAAACATCTCCAAATCCAAACCAAGCATCACCATAACACAATCAACATTCTTAAAACAAAACCCAAGCTTTGAACCACCAATAACCACACCAATTACTCAATTCTATAATCAAAAGTTCTAACTTAAAACTAACTTCAAAACAGAGTAAAAACCAGAAATTTCATGGCTGAATCTTACTTCAAGCTCAAGATCAAACCCTCTTCAATGGCTGAACACAATCCTAAACCCTCAAGGCTTGATTCCCTAGCTTAAATCCTCAAATGGAACTTCAAAATTTCAAAGGGAAGAAGAAGGAGAAGATGATCGGGGAAGAGGAAAACTAATGCTCTGTTCTGCAAGTATCTACAACTTTCTATGGCTGATATATATCTTAGGGTGAAAAGACCATATTGCCCCTAAGCCTAATTAAAACCCTAAGCAACCTCCAAGGGAAAAATTGTCTTTTCCTCCCTATATTGTTAATTATAATTAACGCTCTCCAATTCCCGTTATTCCCAATATGCTCAAATACCAATAAATCATATCTCATTACCCTTTAACTCTCAGTAATGTTCTAATCACCAAATTACCCCGAGACTCACCCCGAGCCTTGAAATCAACCCCGTTATGACCAAACTGATAGCTTGCATTAAAAGATCGTCTCATGCCGAATAACTCGAACAAATCCACATTATAACCTGTCCTCCACAATAGTTCACCAACATGCATGAAAATATAAAAATATGCCCTCAACGGGCCAAATTACCAAAATGCCTTTATGATGAAATGTGGACCCACATGCATGCATATAATAATTTAATGACATAATAAATCAATTATGGCCCTCCCGGCCTACTAATCCAACCTTAAACCGCATTAGGGATTTTGGGGCATTACAGTCACGGCACCCGAGTGATGTGTGGTCCAGTTGGCTAGCAAGTGTCCGAGTAGGCAAAACACCCAAATATGGTTAGGGGTTCCGAAGAGCCAAGGCGGCCAAAAGACTCCCCGATTGGTTACAATGTTCCGAGGAGCCAAGTGTGAAAATCGAGGGGGTAGCTGGGCGACCCGATCGGCTAGGACGAATCCGAGCAGTCAAATCCTAAAAATAAAATGGGGTAACGTGGAGCACAAACACGTTTTCCTATTCATGGGGCACACAAACACGATCAAAGAAGGAATTTTAAGGATTTCAAAAAGTTTCAAGAAAACTTTAAAGTTCATGCAAACCCATGAACCCGAATATGCAATGGAGGATGAGAAACTGTTTTTTCTGCAAAATTTCATGAAATGGAAAGTGAAATTGGCTAACCAAAAGCCTAATCTACATCAAAACAACCACAAAGGTACTATCCTACAAATATTCATCACAAAATTCCAAGGAGAGCATATCAAAAGTGGCTTTCGGCATTCACCTATTCTAACCAATATTTGTGCATAATTTTAAAGGACAAAATGCTTAAAGGTAAAGCCAAAGGAGAAAGAACTTACCCAATTGGAGGGGAAAACACTTGATTTCTTGAAGACGCCTTTGATTTTCTTGAAGGAAGTGGAGCACCCTTGGAGCTTTGGAGGGGTATCGGCCAAGAGGATGGTGTTTGGATGAGGAATTTTTTAGGAGCTTTGCTAATAAATAGAAAAACCATGGGCCTACTTATAAGCCTAGGGTAAAAGCTCTCTATTGTGCCCAACAAATTTTAAAGTTATTTTTTTCCCATTATCCCACGATTTGGGAACTAATAACTTCCTTTTTCATGGCTTTTGAAAAGTTTAATCGTGGGTCTATTTGAAAAGGCGGGAGAATATAGAAAGTAAATTTTTGGAATGTTGGGACACATAAAAAATTAAGGTTACTGGTGGGTCACCACGTGGGATCAACTGATAGGATATTCGATGCTTTCTTATTGGCTATTCAATTTTTGGAGATTTAAATGGCCAAAATTTTATTGTTTTTGAAAGTTACTGACCAGGCATAAGCTTTTGGATGATCTCAATAACTATTAGCTAGATAAAAAGTTTATCGTATGAGTGAATCATATAATAAACTTGGGGGGCAAATGTTATCCCCAAAATTTCAGTTCGATAACGTGACAATCAGAAGTTGCAAGTGACAAAATTTCAGTTCGATGACGTGGCAATCAGAAGTTACAAGTGGCAGTGCATGGTCATCAAGAGGCACATTAATGGTCAATAAATGTGTTGACCAAGGGAAATGCAAATGTTAGAAAATGATCTACGGAGTTGTGATATCACTAGTCGAAAGAGCATTGGCCGAGAAGATGGTTTTATCTAGTCAGGAAGTTTTTTATCCAACCAGGTAAGATTTTAACTAGCTAGGAAGCGATTTAACCGACCAGGTAAGAATTTACCTGGTCAGGAAGTGATTTGCCCAACCAGGTAAGAATTAACTAGTCAGGAAGTATATATTCTGATCAGTTATATTAGAAAGGAATTTCATCCGACCAACTACATAAGAAGAAGATTTAGCTAACCAGCTATGTAAGATTGAGGAGTGTAGCCGACCGGATGTTTCATAATCTCAAGAGTTAACTACCCAGTGACTTCTTTGCAGAACCTCAGTAACAACTTCAGCCAGAATCACTCGTAACTTCTGCGCGAATCTCTCAGATATCCCGGAAGAATAGATATATTATTGAAATTTTAATTTATTTATTACTTGGTTAATTAAAGTTGGTTGAAACAACCATGGACCCCGTCAAAACGGGAGATTTTTTGGTCCATGAGCCTATAAATAAAGGGCTCATGGAATTATTTGAGGGATCTTGGGAAGACTTCGAAACTCTCTAATTTGGAAGCTTTGGGACTGTAACGCCCTGGATAACCAAGACAGTTACACGGTGTGTTTGAAATAGTGCAAGACTTGCTAATCAAGTCATTTAAATCAAAATGTGTATCTAACGACACAAACAGATTAGGTTAAAAAGAATTTTGGTTATAAACGATTAAATATTATTAAAATACATGTTTGATACATGGGATCCCAAATCAAGGTTAAAGTAACGTAAATACAAAATTCTCAATAACAAATAAATAACCAAGCCACTCTAATGGAAAAATATACGTTTTAGGTTCCCGTCCCTGTACGATTCCTCGACCGTGGTGGCCGAACAGCTAACAATGTACACCTCGCCCCCAGAGCTCTCCAACCCATGGTCAACTTACCTTACCTGTACCATGTAGCACCCGTGAGCCGAGGCCCAGCAAGAAAACATAATATCATAACATAACAGTATTAGCAGCTAAACAGTTCGTAGAGCATAATCCAATAATTACAAGGCATTAATCAGTTACCAGCAAGCCATAAAATACATTCAAGGCAGCACACTGGTCAATAACCAATAATTCAGCTCCAGATACTCATCAAGTCATACACAATAATCAACAATAGAACATATGTCAAGCAATAACTAGGGTTAATGCCTACAGGTCGCACCCTTTATTTAATTCATTGTCTTTGGCTCGCTTAGGCCAAGCCCAGTGACATGCCCACTGACTCCGACCAGCTTAACCGAGCTCAGTGACTAATAAGCTATCCTCGGATACTAGTGTCCGAGCCGCGCCATGTGCGCAAGTATTGATTTCGGCACCCTTAGGTCGTTTATCACATGTCCCAGTGGCATAATACCACATCATGACATTCATACAATTATAGGGAACTCTTAGTCCCAACATATTCACATGGTTTATCACAATCACATAACAACACATACAAATATAGGGAACACTTAGTCCCGTCCTATCCACCTACACAGGTGCAGTTTTCTTACCTTAATTCCAAGTGCTTTAATTAGAAATGATGACCTCCGAGCACGATCCGTTTCCCGAGCCCTAGCTTATCACCTAGTCACAACCAAGGTAATGGATTCCATTAATATTCAAATATAGGTTTTCAGGTACAAAAATAGCTTCCGGGAAATCGAATTCCACCAAGCACGGTGGTGAAATCGATCCCGAGCACTTTAGGTTAGATTCCCGTGCTTTAAAACCCCAAATGTTCAAGTATACATCTAAGGGCTACGGCCCTTGAAGCCTAGCCGCGGCCCTGCCCTAAAACAGAACCTAAGCCCTCCCTGGAAGAAGACACGCGTCGCGGCCCTTGCTTTGGGCGCCGCGACGCTCACCCCTGGCCGAGCCCTCCTGGTTTATCTTCATCCTAGGGGCCGCAGCGCTCTAGAACAGAGCCGCGGCCCTTCCCTTCGAGCCCATAATTTTCACCATTTCCAACCTTTAAACCTTACCCAAAATCATCCCAAAGCTCCCTATTTCAATATCAATCATTCCCAACACTTTTAAGATAACTTTAACAACATAATTCAACAGAAAACCCAACCTAAAACTCATTAAAATCCATGTTTCAATTTCTGAAACTCAAGAACTTCAAACACTAAAACCAACCAACCAAAACTCAAATTTAAGCTTCTAAATCATGAATTAACGTTTACCTCTTCAGCTGAACCCCTTCTCTAAGTAGAATCCCAGTTAATTCCCAAGTTTATCAGCTTCAATTTAACCTTAAACATCAACAACACAATCATCTTACTACTCAGCCAAAAGCTCAAAGTTTCTAACTTCAAAACACAGTTTAATTCTCACCTTGGCTTTGATTAAAGATTTCTTGGATAATCCTTGAACTGAGCTTCTAAATCCCCACTGAATTCTCAGCAATTCCCAGCTCAATCCACTTGGTTTTCTCTTTTTTCTTTCCTTGTGGTTTTGCGTAGTTTCCTTGAGAGAGAGAGAGAAAAGAGCTGAGAAGGAAGAAAAGGTCGGTTTATTTGTGTTCTACTGTTTTCTTAAGTCTAACCTTATCATTTAGGTCAAACCTGAGGCTCGGAGTGCCGGAACCGTCCCCGAGGGCAAAACGGTAAAATTCCCCAATATTCCTGCCTAGACTTCCTAACCTCAAATATATCTCTATATATTTATTTTTATACCCCGATAGTCTAAATAACTACCCGATACCTAAAATACCCCTGACTTATCCAAAGTCAACTGTTAAGCCCCGTTGTGACTTTTCCCGCTATCTAGCCCTAGGATCGCCTTGTGCCGAAAGCTACAAACACGTATATACATATATATATATATATATCTACCTATCCACATAATAATATGGTCTCAACAATTTATCACACACAATCACGTTTATGCCCTAACGGGCCAAAATTACAATTATGCCCTTACTAGCCAAACAGGGCCCGCATGCTTATCCAATACCCATATTCATGCTTTCTCACCATTAATTCTCTTAACCTCCAATTATGCCCTCCCGACACACTAATCAAGGCCCTTAAGCCTCATTAGTAATTTTGGGTCGTTACAGGGGTTGTTACTTGGGGCATTCTTGGGGCATTTTCTGAGAGAAGTTAGAGAGAGAAACTTTGTATTTTTCAACTTATACTTAAGAAACTCAGTTGGCTCAGGTTCATCTGATCTTAAGTGTAGGTACATATATAACAACTTCAAGTGCATTAGGCTATTACAAACAAATTGGGGCTGAACCACTATAAAATTATTTGTGTCATTTATTTTCTATTCAAGGCTTACTATCGTTTTGCGTCTACTCGTCGTTGGCCAAAATCGTGGTCAACACCTGTTGTATCATTATGTGTCACAATGATTCGGGCTCTGCAGATATAAAGAGCATATAATAAATTAATTGATAGTTTTACTATTATAATATAAAAATTGTAATTAAATTAAAAAGAATTGAAAATAATAAACCTCAGTTCAGCTTGCACATCTTTTTGGAGTAGTTCTTTAGAATATTCAGTGAAGCCTCTACAATTTGCTATTGACGTTTCAATGCAAATCCTATATAAAAACACATATGGTGTTTGGTATGAGGTTTGAGTTTGTGGGAGTAGAGTTAGAGGGGGTTTAGATTAAGAGAATATGAAACTCAAGTGTTTATAGGGGTTAAGATTACCCTAAAATAAAACTAAAAAATGGGACTCACTTAGAAACACAAACCCCCAAGTCATTAAAAAATAAATTTACCAAACATGTGTTAGATTTGACATTCTTATTCTCACTAAATTAAACCCTCATACCAAACACCCTCATAGTGTGGTTTGTTAAATGGAAAAAGACATATAAGTCAAATGAGAAAAGGAATCATCTCTTTATTTTTATTAAAAGGAAAATTTGCGACAATAATACATATGTAGTATGACTATTACAAAAACACCCTTTTAGTATACATTTTTAGGACACTCACCTAAATGCGAGTCCTAAAAATAGCTCGTGAACTTTTTAGGACTCGCAACGCGAGTCCTTAAACTGCGAGTCCTAAAAATCGATGTGTGTCCTAAAAGTTTGATTTTTTTTTAATAAAAGTTCTTAGACTTTTTAGGACACTCATTGAGAGTCCTTCAAAACACATTTTAGGACTCGCAACGAATATTCTAAAAATATATGTGAGTCCTAAAAGAGTATTGAGGATACTCAAAGTGGGTCCTAAAAAAATAATAATAAATAAATATATTATATAAATATATTCTTAAGAAAATTAATAATTAATAATTAAAAATCTATTTTTTGTTAATTAATTAAACAAGAAAATTTTAATTAAAAATCAGACCTAAAAATCACTTTTTTATTGATTAATTAAAATTAGTTTTTTAATTAGAAAGGGATAAAATATACATATATATTCGGATTGGGGCTTTAGGGACTAGGTTTCATTCTTTTTTCAGCACAACAACAAAGAAGAAGGAGAAGTTTTGTGCGGCTGGGTTCCCCATCTCACCGGTGGTGCAATTGTTCTTGGTGGCTATGGTGCTCGGCAACGGCTATGCTGCAGGTCAGCCACGATTTTCGACACCTGGACAATCTCGGCCAAGGTTCTCGGCGGTGTTGCAGGTGGTTCTCAGCGCTGCAGGGGTGCTCGGAGCTGCAAGAGATCTCGACGCTACAGGTGTTTTCAGCCACGACGGCGGTGGCAGCAGAGGTCTCGGTGGAATCTGAGAACCCAATAAAATCAAAGTTAGTCTATTTCTCTCCCTTGATGCATTATTTTTTGTTAGAAAATCTGATTGTCTTTCCCTCTCTCACACTACTTCTATCAATCTCCATGGCAGCATGGAGGGCTCGGAACGGTGACAGCTCAGGACAAACGGTGGGGCTCGGAGTGGTTGCGGCTTGGGCCGAACGAAGGGGCTCGGAGCGGCCACGACTTTGGATGAACGGAGGGGCCATGGGACGAACGACGGTGACGTGGGACGACCACAACACAAAGATCCACAACACGAAGATGGTGGCGTGGGACGAACGACGATGACAGTGGCTCCGGACGAACGGCGGGGGTCAGCCCTCCGAAAGCTTTACACAGGCTCACTACTCATAGAGGTATAAGTCCAAATATCTTGGTTTATCTTGTTTGTTTTTTATCTATTGATTGCTTTTGTGTTATTTTTTTTTTGCTGTAAATCTATCATCTATGTTTGTTTATAACTCTATTGTTTTATTTTGATTAAGTTTTCTGTTTTGCATCTTTTGGATGGATTGAGTTTTGTCAAATCTCAAATGTTGGTTACTTGGATTTAGATATAGATAGAGATTTGTATTCCAACTCTTTTGTTTCTGTTAGATATTTTGA
This sequence comes from Humulus lupulus, assembly GCF_963169125.1. Taxonomy (NCBI): domain Eukaryota; kingdom Viridiplantae; phylum Streptophyta; class Magnoliopsida; order Rosales; family Cannabaceae; genus Humulus; species Humulus lupulus. The sequence goes on along the minus strand of NC_084801.1, from coordinate 141,263,704 downwards.
ATTGGTGATGTTATTTACTTATTCTTGTGGTTGAGATTTATGACTTGTGAACATTAATTTGGATTGGATTTGGTGGGTGAGAAAATTATTATATCAATTTTCATTAATTTTAGTTTCTTGGAAGTTATCTCTGCTTAGTGCTCACGGTGGGTTTGTTTTTGTTTCAATAATTTCTTAAAAATAATTATTTCCATTGTTGCAGTGACATTTTTCTTTGATTGTTTTGATTTGTCACACTAATGGGTCATATACTTAAATTTGTGATTGGTTACTTGGATCATTACTTCTCTGTTTTTAGTAAAAATATTTCATGAACTCACTTCATCACGCCATAGCTTTGTTGCTGAAATTGTGTTTATATTTGATATAATAATCCTGTATTTTGTGATTAGGTTGACATGATTTTAGTAAAGTAGTTCATGAACTCTATTTTTATTTTACTTGTTTTGAATTAATGTCTTGTTTTTAGTATAAAAAAAAATCAAAACCATCATTATTTTACTTCTTTTGATTTAATGTCTTGTGTTTTTAGTTAAAAAAAAATCAGAACTATCTTTATTTTACTTGTTTTGAATTAATGTCTTGTTCTTCATGGTAAATTAATTTCAAGGTAACAAGCAACTTAATTCTTAGAGTTGTATTTAAATTAACATTATTAATTATGTATTTCCCTTAATATTATATTATCTCATACATTATTATTTATTCATGTATCTTTGTCTTTGGCACAGGTGGTCATGGGAAATTGATATCACCATGAATGTTGGATTTTGGTTTGGGCTTTATATTCTACCTTCTTGTTTAAATTTGAATTTTGGCTTTTAGACTTATTAGATATTTAGACTATGCAATTTGGACTTTTTTGTATGATTTCTCTATTATGTTGTGGACTTAGAATTGATTTGTGTTGTATTAGATTAGTCTATTACTCTATTAGACTTTGAACTTTTAAATATGAGTTGTGATTTGTGGTTATGGACTATTGGACTTTTAACTAAGTTATAGTTTTTTTTTTATGTGGATGTAGCTATTTGATTTGTTGGAAACGTTGGCTTGAAAGAAACAGCCAAACTTTTCTTTTTGAAAGAACTGGAATCATTGGATGTAGTCATGATTGTAGTTTCACCATTCTTTTTGTAAACAAAGACGACTTCTTATCATCTAATTTACTTAGAGACTAGAATATTTAGCTTGTTATTTGTTGTCATCTTATTATGTTTGCTGGTTTTGTTCATATTATTTCTAAATGCTATAGTTTTGATACATACTCTTTTCTTTTGCTAGATAATCTTGGAGAAAATTCCCCTTATTTTTAGAATTTGTTTGAGGTTTGTCAAATATATGCTGGTCTTGTTGTTAGAATTTCAGTTGTTTTCTTTTGAAGTCAATAACATTTGCTAGCAGATGGTGCACGCAGGTTGAACAACATATTTTGTGACATTGGTCTTAGGATTCTTGTTATATATATATGCCTTGGTCTTAGCCTAGGAATCTTGGAGCTTTTAAATCACCATGTTTCATTCATCATGTGTGCATTTTTCACTGGCTTAGTACTTGATTGCAGTATGTATATAAATATATTTAAAATTTAATTCCTTGTAGGCCAAGTGTTTTGGTTTGTGATGTTCTGAATATTTTTGTTGCAGTCTTGCATGGATTCAGAAACCAGAGGGATAATGACAGTATATGCCACTGGACAGCTAAGGAGAACTTCCGAGATTATATTTATGCTTTTTGTTGAGGGGACAAGCTTCACACACACTTCTCATACACCATTTGGTTTGTCCTTTTATAAATAATGTAAAATTAGAACAATTTTAGAATGACATTATTTGTAAGATCCATCAATAGAGTATCAGATGGAAATATTTAGATTGTTATTAGGACTTATAGTTGGTTTGAGTTTTTTTTATGTATTTGCTTTTATTTTTTTTATTTTTATTGATAAATGTTGAAATATGTTATAAGCTAGCTTACAATACATGTTAATGAGAAATTTAAATTTCTTTTATTTTTTTTTTGGCATTTTTTAGTATTTTCTTTTAATACATTTTGGACAATCAATGGGATATATTTTTTAAATTAAAATAAAATTGTAGATGTAGCATGCAAAGAGAGTCCTAAAAACTTAATTTAAAGATACTTAACTGGATCTTCGCGTGTCTTAAAAACTTACTTAAAGGCACTTGCGAGTCCTAAAAAAATTTTTTGCGACTCCTAAAAAACTCTCAGTTTTTAAGGTTCTCAAATAGAGGACTCGTGCTCCGCGAGTCCTAAAAACTTTTTGCGAGCCCTAAAAAGCCTTTTTGTAGTAGTATAAATTTGTTGCACTTAAATGACTGTAAAATTTTTGGTGGCAATAATGCCTATCGTTACGAATTTGGTGCAATTGTTGGTTCATGACCGTTAAGTCTAACCAGGACCTACATGGCACTCAGGTGGCAGCACTTGATTTTCCAATTTTAAAAAAAAATTATTAAATATTATAAAAATCTATTTAAAAAAAACTTAAATAAATTAAAAAAATCTAATATTAAAATTAAAAATTGTATTTAAAATAATAATAAATAAATTAAAATTTTAGTGTAAAACAAAACAAGAAAAATCGATTAAACTAAAAAAAATGTTCATTTTCAACCTCTCGGGTCCATCTCTTTAAACCTCATCTCCACAGAGCTTCGACCTCCCCCTTTCTTCTACTTCTACTTCTTCTTCTTCTTGAATACCCATCCTTTCTTCTTCTCTTTCCCAAATACCCAACCCATTTTTTCCCTCTTCTTCCCAAATACCCAGCCATTCTCAAATACCCAACTATTTTCCCCCTCTTTTTCCCAAATACCCAGTTGTTCGACCTCCCCCGATGTCGACCCAACCCACCCAACCCAGGCAAGCTTCTACATGAAGGCAGCAATGTTTTAGTCAAATTTCTGGGCAAAGTCTCGATATGAGGTTGTTGGCATGAAGGCAGCGATTTGAGTCGAATTTTTGGGCAAAGTCTTCTATTGAATATGACATTGATGATTTCAGTTCTTGTTTATTTGAGTATGGGTGAATGTCGATTTGAAAAAAAATTATCTAGTTTATTTTGTTCTTTGCAGAGACACTAATCTAGTTTATTTTGAATGAACACAAATTTGAGAAAAAAAAAAGACAAATCTGAGTTGTGTATTTTGATAGAATTTTTTGGGTTTGAGTTCGTGTTCTAGCGTTCATACCTACAGATTCATCATTTTTTTTCTCAGATGTTAGATGTTAAATTTTATATTTTTATTTCTAATTGATTTTAATTAATTTAGAATTCTTTTTTTTTAATAATTTTTAAAATATTTATTAATTTAAAAAATAGACAAATCAGGTGCAGCCACGTGGCTGCCACGTAGGTCATTGGTTAAACTTAATGGTCAGGGACTGACGACTGCACCAAATTCGTAACGGTAAGCATTATTACCACTAAATTTTTTACATAGGCATTTAAATGCAACAAATCTATATACATAGACATTATTGCTCCAAATTTCACTTATTAAAAATATTACAAATAATAGTTGTCATTTACATCAACTTAAAAGATAGAAAGAAATAAAAACAATGAAGAAGTTACCTTTGTGCTTACTTTCCTTTTCAAATGCAAAATGAATTACACTAAGTAAAGCAAGTAAAAAACTTAAAAATAGACTTAATGGAGAAGTTTCAAAGTGGCAAACTCTTAAGACTTAATGTGTTTCAACGTGGCAAACTCTTAATACTCAATGGATACAATTCTTTTGTAAATAATAAAAATGATGAGTCATTCTTATTTTCCAGTGACACGTATCATTTTTACATAATTTTAGGGTTTTCACTTTGCAGTACTTTACTTCATTTTGCTATACATTATATATATATATATATAAAATTAATATTAAAATGTAGTCTGTAAATTAAAATACATAAAAAAACAAAATAATCGAATAAAAAAGCTATATCCACATAATTTTTTTATGCATAATATTGTGGTATGAGTTTTAACCCATTATTATTAATATTTTTTTTAAGGGGAGATCTAACTATTTTTGTATGTAGTTTAAAAAAACAAGTGTATCTAATATTGTTATATATATTATAAATTCTAAGGGTTTTTTTATTTTTATTTTTAAATTACGTTTTGTGCATTAAAATACGCAGTTCATTCATGTAACGCTTTGACCCACACTTGGCACTTCTATATAGATAAATAATACATTAACAATATTAATTGGAAATGAAACTAGAAAACAATAGAATCTTATAGAAGTTAGAACCCTAAGGCATGGAGGCTCAATAATTAATTACAATAACCAAATCTTTCCCTAGCAAAACAAAAAGTAAAATAGATTAATTAAATTCCATAAAACCAGGAATATTGTTTAGGATAAAGTTATGATATAATGACAAAAACACTGCTCCATGCAATTTGATGCTTATTATTCTACCACATGTTTTTGCACTCTCTTCTCAGTCCCTAGGTGCCATCTTTCTTCCACACAGACTCAACATTTTAGAATTTTTATTAAAAAAAATATTATTATTCATAGTTATAATTAAGGAAATATACTAATTTGGCCATATTGCACCGTTGTTTCTAAAAATATCTTATCCATTACTATATTATAATAATATACTAGTTTGGTCACCCGAGTTTAAGCATAATATATATATATACTAATGAATTTTGTCATAATATATATGAATTTTGTTATTAAATTTATATTATTGTCATATACATTTTAAATAAATAATATATATTATATATAAAAGAATAAAATAAAAATATTAAAAGAAAAATTAAACCAAAATATTATTTATGGGTTTTAAAATATATATCTCTTCTATATAAAAAATGTGTAGATAACAAAAATTCTTAGTTTAAATGGTTTTTTTCGTTAACTTTAATGAAATATTCTATATATAACACAATATTCTTATATTTAACAGTAGATTGTAAACATGATTTAAACTTAAATAAAATTAAATAATTAATTAAAAAAATTAAAATATGATATATTTTTTTGAGATATTTTACAATGATAATTATTTAAAAATAATAAAACCATAAGTTTTATAACTTAGATAAAATTTAATTAAACTTAAACTTAAATTTCAAGTATTACAATAATACCATATTAAAAATATAAAATAATCTATTATCAGTTTTTTTTTTAAAAAAACTAACAACAAACTTAAATTTAAAATCCATGTATAATATTATTATTATATTAAATATATAATATATAATCTCTTATCACTGCCAAATTCAAAAACTAGAACAAACATAAACTTATACAAAAATAAAAAAAATTAATTAATTAAAATAAGATATTTTAAAGATATTTTATGATAATTTAAATAATTAAATTATATTTATTTAAAAATAATAAATCCATACTTATCAATTTTTTTATCTTATAAATTTGTGTGATAATTTATTTTTTATGAAGTGATTGAAACTCTTTTTCTTCATTAGAAACTGAAAATAGTTGATGCATGTAATACTACTCTATACTATGACTATTTCTATTCTTATTTTATTCTATTATTAAATAGTTTTTTAATGTTATTGTAATTTATATATATGTCATGTAGCCATGTAAATATATATATATATGTCAATGTTTTGTTTAGATGTCATATATGTAGAGATTATTGATATAAATATTTGTATATACTATAGAATAGTAATTCATTCTATTATATATATATATTTTTTTTTTTTAAAAGTGAGCGAGTTTTTATTAAAATTATAGACAATTTTTTGCCCTAATTTTTTAATACTTTTATGTCATACATTATATTAAACATATTTTATTTATTTTTATGATATTTTTTATTTATTTAAAATTTATATGATAATTAAAAAAAATACATGTTTGAATAAGCATGTTTACAACTTTAAAATTAAGCAAACGTGTATATATAAATACTAGGTAGAAAAAATGTACAATGCACGTTTGCTTAATTTTAAAGTTGTAAACATGCTTATTCAAACATGTATTTTTATAATTATCATATAAATTTTAAATAAATAAAAAATATCATAAAAATAAATTAAATATGTTTAATATAATGTATGACATAAATGTATTAAAAAATTAGGTCAAAACATTGTCTATAATTTTAATAAAATATGGTTCACTTTTTTTCTTCAATATATAATAGAATGAATTACAGTTCTATAGTATATATAAATATTTACATCAATAATCTCTACATATATGACATCTAAACACAACATTGACATGACTACATTATATATATATAAATTACAATAATATTAAAAAAAAATTAATAATAGAATAGAAAAAGTCATAGTATAGAGTAGTATACATGCATCAACTATTTTTAGTTTCTAATGTAATTCACAATGTCCTTTGGTGAATTTGATGAACAAAAAGAGCTTCAATCATATTAATATTATACATGGATTTTAAATTTAAGTTTGTTGCTTTTTAAAAAAAAAAAAAAGTTTGTTTCTAGTTGATAGTAGATTATATTATGTAATATGTTTAATATGATATTATTCTAATACGTGAAGTTTAAGTTTAATTAAATTTTATTTAAGTTATAAAACATATGGTTTTATTTAATAGTTTAATTAAATTTTATTTAAGTTATAAAACATATGGTTTTATTATTTTTAAATAATTGTCATTGTAAAATATCTAAAAAATATCTTATTTTATTTTTTTTAATTATTTATTTATTTAATTTGATTTAAGTTTAAATCATGTTTATAATCTACCGTTAAATATAAGAATATTATGTTAGATATAAGAATATTCTGTTAAATTCAACGAAAAAAAAAAAAAAAAACCACTAAACAAAAAAATTTCATTATCTACACACTTATTAAATAGAAAAGATATATAATATGATAACCTTTTTTAAATATAAATGATAATTTTTTTAATAAAGATTAAGATTATGTATTATATGTTATACCTATTTTTGGAGTGTCACTACCCCATCGACCTAGATCATGCCTAAGCCCCAGTCACTTGTTACTTTGTTTAACTAGTCGGCTAAGCTCAATAACTTAAGTCCACACTCAAATGTGACCCTAACTCTTCAATATAAATATAAGAGGAGTAGGGACCGAAAATAAGGAGGAGGGAGGAGAGAAAATGTGCAGCAACTTTTACAGAGAGAGCTCTCCATCTTCAATGGAGCCAAATAGCTAAGAGCTAAATACAAATGTAATCAGTGGCTAGCAAGATGAATAATAGTGACTAAGATGTAGGCCATCTTTTTGGGGTTGAACCACTATAAAACTCTATCTCTCTCTCCATTATTTCTAGGGCACTAGACACATCTCTTATACTTTATTTAGCTCTAAAAAATCTTCTCAATATTATTTTTTGGGTGTTAGACAAGTTAAAAAAAAAATGTGTCAACATTTTGGTGCTTTCATTGAGAGCTGAACTCAAGGAAGACACATTGGTGTCACTGAAGTTTACCCCACCGACTAGCTTTCCCAAGCCATCTCTGTTGGGCAATATATCAGACATATCGCTGCAGTAGCTGGCGGATTGGCTCATCAACTCCCCCACATTGGTGAATAACCTCAGATATGAACATATGAGGTAGGTCGGATATGGGAACACATTCCCAAAGATGTGCTCAGGTATTGGAACCTTCCTAGGCAAAGATATCACTCCCAAGATCTACTGCATGTTTAGGGTCTCTTGGGATTAACTGGAGGGAGGAGTTATGTAATGATCCACTAATCTAGACTCTTGGACCATTATCGAACTATACATACAAATTCTTACTAAAACATACATTTGCGAAAATATCATAATTTATTATAAACTTGTAGAAACAAAGGTTACTTTCATAAAATAAGTAGGATATGGGTACCCATTGTCTTTAAAACAAAAATAACTTAAAGTAAAAGAGTTACATAGAAAATGCGGAAAATACATTTAAAACCATAAAAACATAAACAAGACTATATCCTCGAATCGAATAACGCTCGGCCCCTTGACTCCATTCACCATCGATACACATCCTCTAAGCGTCACGAATCTTTCCGCCTCTAAAGCTTATTTCCTGCACATAAACAGAAAGGAATGAGCCTAATGCCCAGCAAGGAAAAATCTAACACATAGTCATACACATCAATTTCATAATAACGTAAAGACATATCATAACACATAATACACTTATTATAATGGCCATTATTACTTGGGGTCCCATAGACTAAACAAGCTTATGCCCATGAGATTAGTGGGGTCCTACCAGCTAAATAGGCATATGCCCACAATCTTTTTGGGGTCTTGTTAGTCAAATAGGGCATAAGCCCAAGCCTACAACAAACACATTTATAACATATTCATAACATATCATAACATAACACATAAGATAACATAAACATAAACATATAGATTCTAGCCTATTTTCCTTACCAAAGTTACCGGGATATGTGGACTGAGTTGGGACTTTTGGAACACTCCTAATAACCATAATGAACAAGAGTGAGTTGAAAGAAGAAAAGAGATGAAAAGGAAAATGGGAAGACTAAACCATTTGAGAATCATGCTTACCACAACTTATGTGCTTAAGAACTTGGATTCCCTAACCAAAATAAGAATGAGGTTAGGAAACTGAGTAGAAGACTAAGAGAAGGGAAACATAACATAAATCAAATGAACTAGAGTTTCGGGTTTACCTCAAAGACTTGCAAGATCAATCTAACCACAACCGAAATACTAACGAATCTCACTTCCCAAAGTGTTTGATAAGCTTATGATGTTTAAGCTTATGATTTTCCCAAACCAGGTGTTTACACTCTCACACTTACTTAGCACTAGCAGCTTCTGAACTTAGAGTAAAAGGTGAAGAAATGGCTGGGTACTAGGTCCTATTTATAGAGTTTGGGAATGAAAGTATCTTGATTTTACTTGAATAAAAATAATGGCTTTTTAGGTGAAAAATATTTGAATAATCGTTCAGCAGAGGCTGAAGACTCGTTCAAAAAGATGATGGACTTATCAAGAGGTTGAATGGCTGAAAGGAAAAGAATTAAAAAACAATTGAACATATGCTGAAGGAGGCGATATATCGCCCCCTGTAGGCGATATATCGCCTGGGCCAGTATGCCCGAGGCGATCGTGCATCGTTTCGTGTTTTCCGTATCTACGTGCTGCGACATATCGCCCCCTATAGCTGCGATATATCGGCATACACTGAATATTTAAACACGAAATTACACAATTTTAGCTAAGTTTGAATGGGGTAAACAGCCTTGACTAAGCCCTCAACGTATTCAAAGCTGCTGACTGACCCTATAACATTCAAACTTTACTCCATATTAAATTTAATCCTCAAAAATACTTAATCCTTAATTACCCATTCATAACATGTGCTTAAAATCCTATTGGTTGATATCTAAACCTTATAATATAACAACTATTATCCTTAATATCAGTCATATAATCAAACCTTAGGTTATACTTAATATTCTTAAACTATAGGTTAAACTTAGAAAATCTATAAGTACTACTATGAGTGTCCAAATAATTCCCGGTCTGAACCAAAAATCCACAGTAACAAAGATAATGCTATAAATACTATCATACTATTATCTATCTTAGCTAAGTAAAGTTCTTGGACTCTACAAGTTAACCTGGAGCATTCATATTGCTTGGTTCCTCGAGATCCTCGGAACCTTGAGCATTCATTTGGCTTGGTTCCTAGAGTTCCTCGGAACCTTTGAGCATTCATATTGCTCAGTTCCTTGAGTTCCTCAGAACCTTTGAGCATTCATATTGCTTGGTTCCTCGAGATCCTCGAAACCTTAGGCATTCATTTTGCTCAGTTCCTTGAGGTCCTCAGAACCTGGGCATTCATATTGCTTGGTTCCTCGAGATCCTTAGAAATTCATTTTGCTTGGTTCCTTGAGGTCCTCGGAACTCTGAGCATTCATTTTGCTTGGATCCTAGAGGTCCTCGGAACCTGTAGCATTCATATTGCTCGGTTCCTCGAGATCCTCATAAATTCATTTTGGTTGGTTCCTAGAGTTCCTCGAAACCTTTGAGAATTCATATTGCTCGGTTCCTTGAGGTCCTCAGATTTTGGAGCATTCATATTGCTCAGTTCCTCGAGAAACTCAGAACCTTGAGCATTCATTTGGCTTGGTTCCTAGAGTTCCTCGAAAACTTTTAGCATTCATATTGCTCGGTTCCTTGAGGTCCTCGGAACCTTGAGCATTCATATTGCTCGGTTCCTCGAGATCCTCGGAACCATGAGCATTCATTTTTCTTGGTTCCTTGAGGTCCTCAGAACCTAGAGCATTAATATTTCTCGGTTCCTTGAGATCCTCAGAAATTCATTTTGCTTGGTTCCTTGAGGTCCTTAGAACCATGAGCATTCATTTTGCTTGGTCCCTAGAGGTCCTAAAAACCTAGCGCATTCATATTTCTTGGTTCCTCAAGATCCTCATAAATTAATTTTGCCTGGTTCCTAGACTTCCTTGGAACCTTTGAGAATTCATATTGCTCAGTTCCTTGAGGTCCTTGGAACCTGGAGCATTCATATTGCTTGGTTCCTCGAGTACCTCAGAACCTTGAGCATTCATTTTGCTCGTTTTCTAGAGATCCTCGGAACCTTGAGCATTCATTTGTCTTGGTTCCTAGAGTTCCTCGGATCCTTTGAGCATTCATATTGCTCTGTTCCTTGAGGTCCTTGGAACCTGGAGCATCCATATTGCTCGGTTCCTTGAGATTCTTGGAACCTGGAGCATTCATTTTGCTCGGTTCCTTGAGGTCCTCGGAACTTGGAGCATTCATATTGCTCGATTGCTAGATGTCCTCAGAACCTGGAGTATTCATTTTGCTCGATTCCTTGAGGTCCTCGGAACTTGGAGCATTCATATTGCTCGGTTCCTCGAGATTCTCGGCACCTGGAGCATTCAATTTGCTCAGTTCCTTGAGGTCCTCAGAATATGGAGCATTCATTTTGCTTGGTTCCTAGAGGTCCTTAGAACCTTGAGCATTCATTTTGCTTGGTTCCTTAAGGTCCTCAGAATCCTGAGCATTCATTTTTCTTGGTTCCTAGAGGTCCTCAGAACTTGGAGCATTCATATTGCTCGGTTCCTCGAGAACCTCGGAACCTTGAGCATTCATTTTGCTCTCTTCCTCGAGATCCTCGAAACCTTGAGCATTCATTTAGCTTTGTAACGACCCAAAATTGCTAATAAGGTTCAAGGGCCTTGATTAATGTGCCGGGAGGACATAATTGGTATTTATGTGAATAAATGATTTAATGCATGATTGTGTGGCATGCATGACTATATGATTAAATGGATATGATTAAATGCATGTTTATGAGTATTAAATATGCATGTGGGCCCTGTTTTGTTTATAAGGGCATATTTGTAATTTTGGCCCGTGGAGGGCATAAATGTAATTGTATGTGATAAATTGTTGAGACCACATTATTATGTGGATATATCTGCAGCATGTGGCTCGAGACGGTCCTAGTGAGTGGATTGGCAAAATAGTCATAGCGGGGAGTTATACCCGGCTCGGCGGAGCCTGTGGGTATTCTGGGAATTTGGGTGAATAAATTGGGAATTATTAGATATTGGGTAAATAATTGGAAGGCAGGATTAATCGGTAAATAATAGGAACACTCGGGGAATTAGCGGGAATTGGGAGTAAAATGACTATTATACCCTTAGATTGAGTAAAGGATTAGTTTTATTTGGGAGGGCAAAATAGTAATTTCCTAAGTCTAAGGATATATTCAGCATTTTCTTGGAACAAAACGGAACATTGTGGAATTGATCAAGGAAAGAAAAGAAAAGAAAACTCTTTCTCAACTCACCCTTCTCCCTCTCACGTTCTCCTCTCCACCTCACTCTCCCTTGGGGAAATTTGAAGCTAAGAACCAAATGGAGGCTAGGCTAATCTTTGGAGCTGTGATCTTTGGAGTAGTTGTAGGGGAATTAGATTGGAAAGTTGGCTACAAATTGAGGTAAGAGTTTCAGTTCATCCTTGAGTTTTTTTTTTTTGCTGGATTTTTGGGTATAAAATAGTTGATGAAATTAGTTTATTTGTATAGAATTGAGCTGAGTTGATGTGAGGTTTCAACTGGGAAGTCTGGGAATCTAAGTCCAAGGATTGGAGGATTGAGGCTGAGGATTTAGCTGCCATTGAGGTAAGGATTCCTTAAATCTTTTGAGAATTTTTCTGGTTTTAGTTAGGGTTCTTGAGCTTCAAGGATCAGTTTTGATTTCTATATTTGGTGAGATTCTTAATTAAGTTTTGATGTTACTATGTTGATGTGGGTGAGATATAGTGATTTATGGGCTCAATTTTGAGTTTGGTTGATGATAAGGTTGAATTTTTGGAGCTTTGGCTTAGAAAGGTTCGAAGGAAAAACCCAGAAAATTGCTTATGCGGGTTGCAGTGCTGTAGCTAGGTTGGGAGCACTACAGCGCTAGGCTGTATTCTGGGGGGGCTTTGGTTTATGCTTGTAGCGCTGTAGCGCCCTATAGGTAGCGTTGTAGCACTACGCTGCCTCCAGAACTTGATTTTTAGGTACTTTTTAGGGTTTTTCTTGGGGGCTTGGGGGGACGGTTTCATCACTTCGTTTGGTGGAATTAGAGATCCCGAGAGCATGAGTTTGGTCCCGGGATTGTCCTTTAGAATTTAAACTCATCAAGGTACCATTTATGAATTGTGACTAGGTTTGTTGCCAAGGCTCGGAGCTAAGGATCATGCTCGGAACCATTTCGCATTCTCCGCTTGGAATTTAAAGGTAAGAAAACTGCACTCGGTTATGTGGTTATGTTGGGACTAACAGTTCCCTTTACTTGTATGTGATGTTGTATGATGGCATTATGCCATGTGAGTATGAAATAAAATGGCTTAAGAGTGCCGAAATCAATATTGGCTTACAAGGATGCGGCTCGACCACTGGTAGCTGAGGTTAATCAAATAATCACTAAGCTTGGCCTAAGTGAGCCAGAGTCAGTGGGTTGAACACTGAGCTCGGCCTAAGTGAGCCAAAGACAGTGACTTAAATAGAGGGTGCGGCCTAAGGGCATCAACCCTAGTTATTGAATGATATGTTTATTGTGTTAATCTGATGATTATGGCATGTTCAATACTTGGCTAAGAGATTGTTGATTTGTTAATTACTATCACTGACTATATGAATGATGTGGACTGGTGACTAAAGAAAATAACGTCGTCCTCGAATCGACACGCAGCCCATCCACTCTATTCACCTCAACACACATGCCAAGCTTCCAAGAATCATTCCGCCTTTGTATCTATTATCCTGCATCAAACTAAAAGTAAAGGAGTGAGCCTAATGCCCAGCAAGGAAAACTACTAACAACATAAAACATATACATAAATTATATCATAACCACATATACTATAAACAAATGTCATACAATACTACAATGGCCATTATACTACTTGGGGCTTGTTAACTAGGCAAGTCATATGCCCAATAGATTTGTGGGGCTTGCTAGCTAAGTAAGTCATATGCCCTAAATTATTGGGGCTTGCTAGCTAGACAAGTCATATGCCCAAGGTCTATAAACATACTATACATAATGTTAATATACAACATAAGATGACATAATATATAACATAACATATCATACAAACATACAAGATCTATCCTATTTTCCTTACCGAAACCGGGATTTTGGAGAACAAATGCGAGACTTGGAACACTCCTAAAACCAACAATAAAAATCTTTGGAAACTAAACCTTAAAGACAAAACTTACCAAGGAAAATCTTTAAGTTTCAAGAACCTAATCAAAAACCAATATCAAATGTTAGGATTTGAATAAAAGGAACTAAAGAAAACTAAAGAGTTTTAGAGAACTAGACTTAGAGAATAGAAATACCTTAGTTAACGTTATGGATTGGTCTAACTTCAATACCAAAAGACACTAATCCTCACTTCCCAAGTATTTTATAAAGCTTAAGAATGGAAAAGCTTTTTCCCAACCCAAGTGTTTATCACTCTATGGTCTCACTAGCACCTTGGAGTCTCTGATCACAACTTGAAGAATGAGAGGAAGGGCTGGGTACTAAGTCCTATTTATAGAGGCAAGGAGTGAAACTAACCCCATTTTTATTTGAATAAAATAATGATTTTAAAATGAAAAAAAATTGAATTTTCGTCAATCAGAGGCTGAAGACTCGGTCAAAACGCTCAGAGGTAGGTCTAAGTAGTTAAGGCAAAAAATTAATAACTAAGGGTGATATATCGCCCCTATGTGGCGATATATCGGCTCTGCCCTAATCCCGAGCCTCCGTTCGTATGATCGTGCAATGTCAACGTGTTTTCCGTATTCTTCGTTAGGCAATATATCGACTCCCAGCTGCGATATATGGACTCCCAGCTACGATATATCGGCATACGTGAATATTTTAAACATGTAATTACACTTTTTCAGCATAATTAAGGTTGGATAATTTCTTTGACTGAGTCAAACTACATCCCTAATAGTTTCTGGTAGGTGGTAAGGCTGTTATTTCTTTATTTAATCATTAAAATACTTAATTCCTTAATAATCATGCCTATGACAAGTGTCATAATCCTATTGGTTCTATCTAAACCTTAGGTTATAATAAATATCATATTTATGACCAGCAATATTAATTAATCCTTATGTTATAATTAATATTCTTAAACTTATAAAATCCATAACTATTGCTAGGAGTTTCCAACTAAGTCCCGGTTTGAACCAAAATCCATGAAATCTAAAATACTACAACTACTACTAACTAGCTAACTAAGTAAACATTTTGGGACTCTACAATTCTCCCCTACTATAAAGAATTTTGTCCATAAAATTTACTTACCAAACAATTCCGGATACTGAGCTTGCATGTCCTCCTCCAACTCCCACGTTGCCTCCCGTTCAGAACTATTTCTCCATAGGACTTTGACTATCGGAATACTCTTAGACCGTAATTCCTTCATCCCTCTATCTAGGATGCTAATCGGTTGTTCCTCGTAACTCAAGTCTTTCTGGAGTGCTATCTTATCATACTTGAGGATGTGAGATGGGTCTGACACATATCTATGCAACATCGAGATGTGGATCACATTGTGACTATCTGCTAATGCTGGCGGTAAGGCTAATCTATATGCAACTACTCCCACTTTGTCCAATATCTCAAAAGGACCTATAAACCTGGGACTAAGCTTGCCTTTCTTCCCAAACCGCTTCACACCTTTCATAGGAGATATCCTTAAGAAGACTTAATCTCCAACTTTGAATTCCACATCACGCCGCTTGGCATCCACATAACTTTTCTGACAACTTTGAATAGTGAGCATACGCTTTCTAATCAGCGCTACTGCATCCTGAGCCTCTCTAACAGCTTTGGATCCAAGTAGTTGTCTTTCTCCTACTTCGTCCCAATGTAACGACGATCAACATCTCCTTCCATAAAGTAGCTCGTAAGGTGCCATCCTGATCGTTGACTGGTAGCTATTGTTGTAGGAGAATTTTATCAGTGGCAAGTACTTACTCCATGATCCTATGAAATCAAGTACACAAGTGCACAACATATCTTCTAAAATTTGTATGTTACGCTCGGACTGACCATCGGTCTGTGGATGAAATGTTGTACTAAGACTTAACTTGGTACCCATGGCTTGCTGCAAACTTCCCCAAAATATAGATGTAAACACCGATCCTCTATCGGACACTATTGTCTTAGGGATTCCATGCAGTCTTACTATTTCTTGAACATAAATGTCTGTGTATTGTTCTGTTGTATAGGAAGTCTTAACAGGCAGAAAATGAGCTGTCTTGGTTAATCTATCTATTACTACCCAAGCCGAGTCATGCTGCTTATTCGTTCGAGGCAAACCCATCACAAAATCCATGGCTATGTCATCCCATTTCCATTCTGGAATGCTAAGTGGTTGCAATAAGCCTGCAGGCCGTTGATGTTCTGCTTTCACTTGCTAGCATACCAAAAATTTAGACACGTACTTTGCTATATCCTTCTTCATTCCTGGCCACCAATACATTGCCTTAAGGTCGTGAGTCATCTTGGTCAACCCTGGGTGAACTGAGTATGTGGTGCTGTGTGCTTCTTCTAGAATCTTTATTTTAATCCCTTGCTCATTCGGCACGCATACCCGATCCTTATATCTCAATAAACCTTGACTTGATATTGAGAAATCTGTGGCCTTCCCTTCTCTAACTGCATCCATATGTGCTACTAACGTGTCTTCATGCCCTTGCCCAATCCGTATTTCTTCTAACAGACTTAACCGGATGGACAAGTTAGCCAGTTTACCAATGACTACTTCTATTCCAGCATTGATCAGCTTCTGCTGTAGCGACTTTTCTATTCCAGCTAATGATGCTAGACTTCCATAATTCTTCCTACTTAGCGCATCGGCAACTACGTTTGCCTTTCTCGGGTGGTATAAGATTTCGCAGTCATAATCCTTCACTAGTTCTAACCACCTGTGCTGCCTCATGTTGAGCTCCTTCTGAATAAAGAAATACTTTAAGCTTTTGTGGTCCGTATAAATCTCACACCGTTCTCCATAAAGATAGTGATGCCATATTTTCAACGCAAAGACCACTGCTGCCAACTCCATATCGTGTGTTGGATAGCGTTGCTCGTATTCCTTTAGCTTCCTTGAGGCATAGGCTATCACCTTGTCATTCTGCATCAGCACACAACCCAACCCTTTCTTCAACACATCACAGTAGACTACAAACTTGTCATTGGGTGTCGGTACACAAAGTACTGGTGCTGGGCATAGTTTATCCTTTAGCAACTGGAAACTCTCTTCACACTTATCATTGTAGTTGAACCTCTACTGCTTCCGAGTAAGGTTGGTGAGCGGAGTGGCTATCTTAGAAAAGCCTTCTACAAACCTCTGATAATAGCCTGCTAGTCCCAGAAAACTTCTTACTTCGGACACGTTCTTTGGTCTTGGCCAATCCTTCATAGCCTCCACTTTAGATGGGTCTACAACAATTCCGTCCTTGGATACTATGTGGCCGAGAAATGCTACTTGTGAAAGCCAAAATTTGCACTTCTTGAACTTGGCGTAAATTTGATGCTCCTTTAGTCGCAACAAGATTAACCTTAAATATTCTTCATGCTCGACTTTATCCTTTGAGTATACCAAGATATCATCAATGAATACCATGATGAATTGATCTAAGTAGTCCTTAAAGACCCTATTCATTAGGTCCATAAATGCGGCTGGAGCGTTAGTAAGACCGAAAGACATGACTAGAAACTCGTAATGCCCATAACGAGTTCTAAAAGCTTTCTTAGGAATGTCTTCTTCTCGTACCTTGAGTTGATGATACCCAGACCGTAAATCAATCTTTGAGAACACGGTCACTCCTTGGAATTGATCAAACAAGTCGTCAATTCGGGGTAGCGGTTACTTGTTCTTAATTGTCACCTTATTCAGCTCGCGATAATCTATGCACATCCGCATACTCTCGTCCTTCTTCTTCATAAATAGAACCGGTGCTCCCCATGGCGAATGGCTCGGTCTAATGAATCCCAAGTCTAAGAGTTCTTGTAGCTGCGTCTTTAACTCATTGAGTTCGGTAGGTGCCATCCGATATGGTGCCTTGGAGATAGGCTCGGTGCCCGGTACTAATTCGATTGTGATGTCAATTTCCCGAGTCGGCGGCAACCCTGGTAAGTCGTCAGGAAATACTCCTGGAAATTCCTTTACAATATGAACGTCTCCAACTTTTAGTGGTGTTTCTTTGACCACATCCGTGACGCTAGCTAAAAATGCTTGACATCCTTTTTCTATCATCCTCTAAGCTTTAAGTGACGAAATAAGTGGTGTGCGTAGACCTGAAACCTTTCCCATAAAGCATAGTCTCTGACCATCAGGAGTTTCGAACATCCCTTGCTTACATTTTCAGTCGATGGTTGCACCATGCCTTGCTAGCCAATCCATTCTAAGTATCACATCGAAGTCTTTAATCTCCAGTTCTATCAGGTGTCCTTCTAGTTCTACGTCCTCTATCTTGATCGGTACGCCTCGCACTATCCGTGATGATAGGACTACTTCGCCTGAAGGCAACTTGGTTACAAACCTAGTTCTAAATTTTTCACAAGGTTTGTCTAATTTCTCTATCATTCCTAACGAGATATACGAATGAGTGGCTCCCAAATCAAATAATACATAACATATATTGTGGAGGATAGAAACCTGACCTGTAACTACTTTATTGCTAGCGTCAGCTTCTCCTTTGGTTAAGGCAAATACCCTGGCAGGAACCATCTTGTCTTCCTTTTTCCCGTCTGGCTTGAGCTGGGAATAGTCTCTCTTTCGGTGTCCTTCCTGACCACAGTTGTAGCATCCCTGGGTGTTTGTGCGGCACTCACCAGGATGTTTCTTTTATCATTTAGCACATTGCGGGTATTCAACATAACCCGGCCTATTACTTCCATTGTTCGTCCGTGCCCTTTTATCGTTATCGGACTGCTTGTTGTCAGGATGTCGTCTCTTCTGACCATTACTATTGTTGCTTGACTGATTGTTGTTGTTGTTCCGACCATTCTGAGGCTGACTCTGATGTTTAGGCTCAGGCTTACTGATCTCTTCTTTACTAACGTTCACCTGAAGCCTTTCTACTTCTATTGTCGTTTCTATAACATCAGCATAAGTAGTTTTTCCTGGGTTGGCTAGCTTAACCCCTAATTCAATCTTTGGTCGAAGTCCTCTAACGAACTTGGTCACCCTTAGAAATTCAGTTGGACCCAACTCTAGTGGAAACTTGGCTAATCTGTCAAACTGCCGAGCATATTCTGCCACCGTCCAGTTGCCCTGCTTCAGACTAGCGAATTCCTCGACCCTTGAAGTGATGACAGCTGAGTTGTAGTACTTTTTGTGGAACAGCTCCACAAATCTAGTCCAAGTCATGGTGGCGATATCGTGAGTCTGCTGAACTAAATCCCACCATATTCTAGCATCTTTCTTGAGCAGAGACGAAACGTAGGATATGCGGTCCGCGTTACCAATGTTCATGTGTGTCAGGATCGACTCCACATTTCTGAGCCATTCTTCCACCTCGAAGGGGTCTGTTGTCCCTTCAAAGTTCAGAGCATGTTGCTTACGAAACGACTCATAGATAGGCTCCACATGTTGAGATGGGTATGGCGCATAGTTCGCCATTGGCCATCCCCCATAAGGACCAACTTGTTGGGGTGCTGGAGCCATTTGCTGAGGCTGTGGTTGTGGCTGAGGCTGAGTCTATTGTCGCTGTTGCTGCAGTAATTCCTCAACTTGTTTTCGTAGCCTGGAAATTTCTGTAGTGTTGTCAACCGGCGACGGCGGTGGCAGCAATGCATTTCGGTTGACATTAGCACGCACTCCCCTTCTGCAAACTGGAGGGGCTTCATTGCTCTCAGGAGCAGTGTTGGGGACATTGACATTGTTGCGAGCAGATATTCTGAGCGACATCTTCAGCAGAGTTCTAATAGTCGAGAAAAACATGTTAGAACTTACCTTAATAGGCTCTAAAGCAAAAACTTAATCCAAGCAAACATAACTCGGACCTATTAATTATGATTTCTTATGAAAAGAATTATATAAGCCTTCTTTATATTTAGGGTGTGTTTCTAAACTTAGAAAAATAAGCCATCTTTATTATTTTCTAAGTGTATTTCTAATTATCCTATATGACTTAATTCTCAGGCTCAAAACTCATCGTTGTTCCAAAGTTAACCATACTGAGGGAGGGATGGGATCAGTAAAATCGTTCCCACTACTATGGCCCCCTAACTCTCAATATAGAACCCTGGTTCATTGATTTGTATCCACCCTCACCGAACTTAGTCATTATTTATTAAATTTATTATTTATTATGATTGCAAATTAAAAAAAAATCAAACTCGTACTTGTCATCAAAATAACAATGATATTAATTTGGAAAAATAGTTTTCACTAAGTACAATCATAAAGGCAAAATAATAAATAAAATAAATAAAGAAACTAATCTATTCTAAAATATGGGATCTTCTACATCAGATCCTTCATCTAACATGTCATCATCTATCTCTTCATAATCATTATTTTCATGAGCCTCAAAAATTCCTCGGGGAAGATTCATAAAAATTCTATTCTTTTGTTCTTGTGTGAATTGGAATTCCATCTTAGAGGTAAACTTAATTATAAGAAAATAATATCTCATCGCCTCTGGTATTTCATCTTCAACATCTATTGTCTCCCATATTTATTCCAAAGCAACAATTACAAAAGGAAAATGTTTAAAAAGCCTAATTACTAAAATATATTGTTTCGTAGCTCTCATCATTAGTTGCTTAGTTGTTTGGAGATGAACTATTTGATTATGGAATAAAATAAATCTTCGAGTGATTCTTTCCAATATTCCTACTGTATTTCTTGGTTCTCTAATCCTTTTTAAGGCCTTAATGGCTTGGATATCGTTATATGATAAAGCTCCATCCATTCTTAACTAAAAACATAAGACTAAAATGTTAGCTAAAACACAGAAACGTAATAACTAAAACATAAATACTTACATTGGCGGTTGGATTCGGAGCTTGAGCGTGTGTATCAAGGAGAATTTCATGTAAATGGACCGTTCTCTGATACCAACTGTAATGGCCCAACTATTTCTAAGGCTTAGATCATTAAACCTACTAGACATAAATACTACTTTGAAGAGAACATACATGAGAAAAATTCATAACTTTATTGAAAACTTTAAAATAATATTTGTAATACATAAATGAGCTCATTGTTTTAAAATAAAACATAACTTTAAATGAAATTATTTACAAAGCTAAATGCAGAAAATACATAAAAACGTAATTTTAAGAGACTAAAGAAAATAACTTCATCCTCGAATCGACACGCAGCCCATCCACTCTATTCACCTCAACACGCATGCCAAGCTTCCAAGAATCCTTCCAACTTTGTATCTATTTTCCTGCATCAAACTAAAAGTAAAGGAGTGAGCCTAATGCCCAGTAAGGAAAACTACTAACAACATAAAACATATACATAAATTATATCATAACCACATATACTATAAACAAATGTCATACAATACTACAATGGCCATTATACTACTTGGGGCTTGTTAACTAGGCAAGTCATATGCCCAATAGATTTGTAGGGCTTTCTAGCTAAGCAAGTCATATGCCCTAAATTATTGGGGCTTGCTAGCTAGACAAGTCATATGTCCAAGGTCTATAAACATACTATACATAGTGTTAACATACAACATAAGATGACATAATTTATAACATAACATATAACATAACATATCATACAAACATACAAGATCTATCCTATTTTCCTTACCGAAACCGGGATTTTGGAGAACAAATGCGGGACTTGGAACACTCCTAAAACCAACAATAAAAATGATGAGCATTTCTAAAGGGTAAATAATAATTGTGTAAACTAAACCTTCAAGACAAAACTTACCAAGGAAAATCTTTAAGTTTCAAGAACCTAATCAAAAACCAATATCAAATGTTTGGATTTGAATAAAAGGAACTAAAGAAAACTAAAGAGTTTTAGAGAACTAGACTTAGAGAATAGAAATACCTTAGTTAACGTTATGGATTGGTCTAACTTCAATACCAAAAGACACTAATCCTCACTTCCCAAGTATTTTATAAAGCTTAAGAATGGCAAAGCTTTTTCCCAACCCAAGTGTTTATCACTCTATGGTCTCACTAGCACCTTGGAGTCTCTGATCACAACTTGAAGAATGAGAGGAAGGGCTGGGTACTAAGTCCTATTTATAGAGGCAAGGAGTGAAACTAACCCCATTTTTATTTGAATAAAATAATGATTTTAAAATGAAAAAGAATTGAATTTTCGTCAATCAGAGGCTGAAGACTCGGTCAAAACGTTCAGAGGTAGGTCTAAGTAGTTAAGGCTTGTTTTTAAAAATTAGAAACAAAAATAAAAAAATAATAACTAAGGGCGATATATCGGCTCTGCCCTAATCCTGAGCCTCCGTTCGTACGATTGTGAAATGTCAACGTGTTTTCTGTATTCTTCATCAGGTGATATATCAGCTCCCAGATGCGATATATCGGTATACGTGAATATTTTAAGCACGTAATTGCACTTTTTCAACATAATTAATGTTGGATAAGTGCTTTGACTGAGTCAAACTACGACCCTAATAGTTTCTGGTAGGTGCTAAGGCTGTTATTTCTTTATTTAATCATTAAAATACTTAATTCCTTAATAATCATGCCTATGACAAGTGTCATAATCCCTATTGGTTCTATCTAAACCTTAGGTTATAATAAATATCATATTTATGACCAGCAATATTAATTAAACCTTATGTTATAATTAATATTCTTAAACTATAGGTTAAACTTATAAAATCCATAATTATTTCTAGGAGTTTCCAACTAAGTCCCGGTTTGAACCAAAATCCACGAAATCTAAAATACTACAACTACTACTAACTAGCTAACTAAGTAAACATTATGGGACTCTACAGTTGTGGCAGAAGAATGCTCGAAAGTAGTACTCTGACCCAAGATGTTTTCTTAAAGGGTTGAGAGGAATTCAGGCAGTGATTTAATAAAGAGGTTATAAAGATGTAGTCTGAGATGTAGTGACTAATATCTTTATGAACTTGGTTGAGAATGGCAAGGCAAAGACAATGTATGTCAATGAGCTGGTAGGTTGGTCGATTCGCTTTGGAAGTTGATACAATCGGATGTAGCCGGGGATGATGACTCATTTAAGGATTAAACTTTGGGATGGCCCGAAGCATCAGGGCCGCTCCACTACATGCGATTTTCATCTATGCTTGGGCAGCAGGGAGGGCCATGGTATTTGAGATATAAGGAATGAGGTATGGAGCGTGAATGTCGAAGGGCAAGAAATGCGGATGACGGTATTCCTATTGGTGGGATTTGGTCAGGGCAGATACTCAGTAATCAGAACAAAAGAACCCCTGACAGTTCTTTGATTCCTGGTTTTGACAGGAAGGGGTATAGCTTGCAGGTTAGCTGTTGGGACAGTGATGAGACCTAGTGAAATTATTCAGTATGCAGCAGAAGTAGGAGACGCCATCTGAGGGTGTCAGGTAAGGACACGTGATCTACATGGAATGGTTCAGTACGTTAGGTCAAATTAGAGGTTGCCAGGATAGAGAATGGGAAACTGGAATGTCTTGTTGCATTCAAAGGCCAAGGCCAGTTCCTCAGAGGTGACTAGTTGACTTGATAATCCTCAGTCTTGGTTGAATAACAAGCAGAAAGAGTTCGATGCTGCGTTTCTCCTAGGAAAGGTTCAAATATGAAGTACATGCCTCAAGATTGTTGTACGAGGGGCTTGAGACATTAGTGCTTGTTGGGGATGAACTAGAAACTCCTTAAAGAAGAATTATAATACAGGTAGTAAAGAGATTCATAGTGAAAGTGATTAAGCCTGTCATATGAGGGCCTTGTTATGAGCCTGAGTGAGAGCTAATTTGTTAAGAGACAACCATGGAATTCAAGGGACATCACGTGAAGTATATAGGTTGTACTGAATGGAAACTAAAGTGGTCAGTAGGAATTCAGATAAGTATGTAAGGAGTGGTGGGTACACTTCAGGATTTAGCTACAGACAGATTCGGTATCAGGGATAGTATGAAGAATGGTATTAGTTTGGCCTAAAGAATTACTGGTTCAATTGAAGAAGTATTTGGCTTAGGGAGGGATTAGACGGAGCATCGTATTGTGGGATTCGTTGAAATCGCTTGTTAAGGATGAAAACTTTACATGCCCGGTTACAAGATAGGACAATGTCTTTAGGAATTGATCTTCGATCTGGTTATCACCAGCTGAGGATTAAGTGAAGAGACATTAGTAAAGGTTCTTAACTGACTTAAGCTTCAACAACACAGGTAAGTTCGACAAGCAGAGAGTACAAGAATGATATGAATAAGTCACATCTAGGGTCGTCAATGATGTGTTGGACTACTCCCTAGATAGAAGCAGAATGCGAACAACTACTACACTGGTGATGTTAACACTGAAGAAGCAAGATCACAGGTAAGGCTCTAGAAGGTGTCAGTTGCAATCTTGCCAAGGGTATTCAAGGCCATGTTACAGGTTAAGAAAGGATCAGGTATTAAGAGATTTAATCTAGGGCCACATCAGAGATTAGAACGACAAAAGAAGCTAAGGGTAGACTAAATGGACAACTTTGTATCAGATTTTCGGAAGATGGAATAAGGATTGGTTAACACCTCGTTGTATAGAAGTTCGTGTGTAATGGATGGTTATAGAAGGGTAGTGTGAAGGACCTTGGCTTTGTTTAAAAACATGAACTGTAAGCAGTGCATCAAGTCTGAGGCGCGCCCAAATATAGATGAAGGAATGATGGTTTGAGCCTGGCAGTAAGTGAAAGAATGGGAACATGGCCAGTATATATGAAACATTATGTTAACGGTGAATGCATAGCGTACGAGATTTGAGCGCAAGTTATTTGTAAAGGAATAACCCTGAGACCGGGATCTGATGAGACCTATTGGGTGATTCATGTTAGAAATCCTTGACTGTACAAGAGGAAAATTAATTTGGAAGCTTATCTCTTACTTGGGATGGTCTGTGTCAGCTGGATAGGACGCCATGGATGACAACATGGTTAGATAAGGTAACAATTGGGATTGATATGGCGCTGGTGATGGGTTGTGGATAGATATATGTCTTGATGGGCAATGAAATTCAGGAAGAGAATCTTGTGAGAATGGTTAAGAATCCTACCGTCGTAATATGAATTATGAAATGAAGATCGGATGAGTGATCCAATGGAACCCGATGATGAGGTGGAGATCCTAAAGGAGCATTATACTACCTCCTTAAGCATATTATAATCAAGAAGTTTAAGTGGATAGTAAGATTTGATATTCTTTTATTGAAATGTAATATGGTATAGGAGTGGATCACTGGAGTGGACCAAGTTAGACTACAAGTAAGATAATTGGACATGAAAGGTTGTAACTCAACAGATTGAGTTAACATACTTTGGTTCGTGTGAATGGGAGATGCAGCGTGATAAGTGATAATCTCGGGTTCAGACCCTTAAATTTTCCAAGTTCTGGAATGAAAATAGAGAACAAAGGGAATAAGGTTGGAACCTAGAATTATTGGTTGTCTACAGATAAAATGGCAATATGAAAGATTGATGGTTATTTTAACGAACTACGCATTGAATGTGCAAGTGTCTGGGATATCAAGAAAAGTATAGTCCTTCGGTGACAGTCACAGTGATGAATGCTGGCTTGCGGCTAAGGTGACGCAGCATAATATATGGTAGGATAGGAAGCATGAAGTGTTGATTCTAAGTAAGGAAACAAAAGACAATGAGTATTATGGTTCAGTATTGGCTCGGGGGAAAACCAACGAAGTTATGAGAATCATTAGGGAAGGAGCATCTCCCCATCAGGAAGGACATAAGAGTTTACAAGATTCAAGTGTCGGAACACAAAATTCCAGAACGAGAGACTTGTAATTCTCGAAGCATTGCAGGCAAGAAAGAATATGATATTTTGGAGAAGAAAAAGGGTGTTTGATTCCCGATTTAACAAGCATTCTAAGATCATACCAAGGCTTAGGACGGGGGCCTACAAGTTAGCCTTACCCTGGTGTGGGTGGTGGTTTCTGGGTGTTAGTGGTGCCAGTGACCAGACGGGAAATGACCGTTGATGAGATAAGCAGACCCTGGGGTTTCAATTGAATTATTGGGCAATGAAAGGTTAATGAGATTACAATTATAAGATAAGATCTTATGGAACAAGATTGTCACTCTAGTAAGAGTGTTATTGCAGGATTAACGGTAAGGAATTGGACTCTAGAGTTATGGTCAGAGGTATGAGATTTGTTACCTAATGTGTGCTCGAATAAATTTCGAGGACGAAATTGTTGTAAGGAGGGGATAGTTGTAACCACCCAAAATTTGGTAATAAGGCTTAAGGGCCTTGATTAGTGTGCCGGGAGGACATAATTGGTATTTATGTGAATAAATGATTTAATACATGATTGTGTGGCATGCATGACTATATGATTATATGGAGATGATTAAATGCATGTTTATGAGTATTAAATATGCATGTGGGCCCTGTTTTGTTTATAAGGGCATATTTATAATTTTGGCCCATGGAGAGCATAAATGTAATTATATGTGATAAATTGTTGAGACCACATTATTATGTGGATATATTTGCAGCATGTGGCTCGAGACGGTCCTAGTGAGCGGATTGGCGAAATAGTCATAGCGGGGAGTTATACTCGGCTCGGGGGAGCCTGGGGGGTATTCTGGGAATTTGCGTGAATAAATTGGGAATTATTAGATATTGGGTAGATAATTGAGAGTTAAATGGAAGATAGGATTAATCAGTAAATAATAGGAACACTCGGCGAATTAGCGGGAATTGGGAGTAAAATGACTATTATACCCTTAGATTGAGTAAAGGATTAGTCTTATTTGGGAGGGCAAAATAGTCATTTCCTGAGTCTAAGGATATATTCAGCATTTTCTTGGAACAAAACGGAACATTGTGGAATTGATCAAGGAAAGAAAAGAAAAGAAAAGAAAACTCTTTCTCAACTCACCCTTCTCCCTCTCACGTTCTCCTCTCCACCTCACTCTCCCTTGGGGAAATTTGAAGCTAAGAACCAAATGGAGGCTAGGCTAATCTTTGGAGCTGTGATCTTTGGAGTAGTTGTAGGGGAATTAGATTGGAAAGTTGGCTACAAATTGAGGTAAGAGTTTCAGTTCATCCTTGAGTTTTTTTTTTTGCTGGATTTTTGGGTATAAAATAGTTGATGAAATTAGTTTATTTGTATAGAATTGAGCTGAGTTGATGTGAGGTTTCAACTGGGAAGTCTGGGAATCTAAGTCCAAGGATTGGAGCATTGAGGCTGAGGATTTAGCTGCCATTGAGGTAAGGATTCCTTAAATCTTTTGAGAAGTTTTCTGGTTTTAGTTAGGGTTCTTGAGCTTTAAGGCTTAGTTTTGATTTCTATATTTGGTGAGGTTCTTAATTAAGTTTTGATGTTACTATGTTGATGTGGGTGAGATATAGTGATTTATGGGCTCAATTTTGAGTTTGGTTGATGATAGGGTTGGATTTTTGGAGCTTTGGCTCAGGGAGGTTCGAAGGAAAAACCCAGAAAATTGCTTGTGCGGGTTGCAGCGCTACAGCGCTAGGCTGTATTCTGGGGGGGCTTTGGTTTCTACTTGTAGCGCTGTAGCACTACCCTGCCTCCAGAACTTGGTTTTTAGGTACTTTTTAGGGTTTTGCTTGGGGGCTCGGGGGGACGATTTCACCGCTTCGTTTAGTGGAATTAGAGGTCCCAATAACGTGAGTTTGGTCCCGGGATTGTCCTTTGGAATTTAAACTCATCAAGGTACCATTTATGAATTGTGACTTGGTTTTTCGCCAAGGCTCGGAGCTAAGGATCGTGCTTGGAACCATTTCGCATTCTCCGCTCAGAATTTAAAGGTAAGAAAATTGCACCCGGTTATGTGGTTATGTTAGGACTAAGAGTTCCCTTTACTTGTATGTGATGTTGTGTGATGGTATTATGCCATGTGAGTATGAAATAAATGGTCTAAGAGTGTCGGAATCAATATTGGCGCATAAGGACACGGCTTGGCCACTGGTAGCTGAGGTTAATCAAATAATCACTGAGCTTGGCTTAAGTGAGCCAGAGTCAGTGGGTTGAACACTGGGCTCGGCCTAAGTGAGCCGAAGACAGTGACTTAAACAGAGGGTGCTGCCTAATGGCGTCAACCCTAGTTATTGAATGATATGTTTACTATGTTAATCTGATGATTATGGCATGTTAAATACTTGGTTAAGAGATTGTTGATTTGTCAATTACTATCGCTGACTATATGAATGTTGTGGACGGGTGAATATCTGGTTATGCTTTGTGAATTATTTGGTTATCGATATTTATTGTGCTATGATGTTATAGTTTTCTTGCTGGGCCTCGGCTCACGGGTGCTACGTGGTGTAGGTAAAGGTAAGGGTAAGATGAATCGACCATGGGTTGGAGAGCTCTAGGGGTGAGGTGTACATTGTCAACTGCTCGGCCACCATGGTCGGGAGAATTGAACAGGGACGAAAACCTAAAATGTATATTTTTCCATTAGAGTGGCCTTGTTTATTTATTACTTTTGGAATTTTTGTAAATATGTCCTTTAAACCCTATTTTGGGATCCCTTGTACTAAACAATTATTTTAATAAAAAAATTATCTGTTTATGGCCAAAATCTTTTAAACTTAACCTATTTATGACTATAGGATCACATTTTCGTTTGAAAGACTTGATTAGCAAGTCCTATACTATTTTAAACACACAGTGTAACATTCTTGGTTATCCAGGGCGTTACAACTTGGTTTCTAGAGTTCCTCGGAACCTTTGAGCATTCATATTGCTTGGTTCCTCAAGATTATTGAAACCTGGAACATTCAATTTGCTCGGTTCCTTGAGGTCCTCGGAACCTGGAGCATTCATTTTGCTTGGTTCATAGAGGTCCTTAGAACCTTGAGCATTCATTTTGCTTGGTTCCTTGAGGTCCTCAGAATCCTGAGCATTCATTTTTCTTGGTTCCTAGAATTCCTTGGAACTTGGAGCACTCATATTTCTCGATTCCTCGAGATCCGTGGAACCTTGAGCATTCATTTTTGCTCGGTTCCTCGAGATCCTTAGAACCTTGAGCATTCATTTGGCTTGCTTCCTAGAGTTCCTCGGAACCTTTTAGCATTCATATTGCTCAGTTCCTTGAGGTCCTCAGAACCTGGAGCATTCATTTGCTCGGTTCCTTAAGGTCCTCGGAACCTGGAGCATTCACATTGCTCGATTCCTTGAGATCCTCGGAACCTTGAGCATTAATTTTGCTTGGTTCCTAGAATTCCTCGAAACCTTGAGCATTCATTTTTTCTCAGTTCCTCGAGATCTTCAGAACCTTGAGCATTCATTTGGCTTGGTTCCTAGAGTTCCTTGGAACATTTGAGCATTCATATTGCTCAGGTCCTTGAGGTCCTTGGAACCTGAAGCATTCATTTTGCTCGGTTCCTAGAGTTCCTCGGAACCTTTGAGCATTCATATTGCTCAGTTCCTTGAGGTCCTTGATACTTGGAGCATTCATATTGCTCGATTCCTTGAGATCCTCGGAACCTTGAGCATTAATTTTGCTTGGTTCCTAGAGTTACTCGGAACCTTGAGCATTCATTTTTCTTGATTCCTTGAGGTCATCGGAACCTGGCGCATTCATATTTCTCAGTTCCTCGAGATCCTCGGAACCTGGAGCATTCATATTGCTCAGTTCCTCGAGATCCTTGAAACCTTAAGCATTCATTTTTCTTGGTTCCTCAAGGTCCTTGAAGCCTTGAGCATTCATCTCATCTATCTCCAATCTTGGAGCTGCTCGTCTAGCTCAAAAGCGGAGCGTCTCGGACAAGCTCGCCGAATTAGCCTACGAGTAGCTTAGATCTTCTTACTGTCATTATTAAAAGATCAGTGAAGTTGAGTAATGATATGTCCAAAGCCTAAAGATCTGATCTTCTTGAATGAGAGAGTTCACATGATAAGTCAAACTTATGCAAACATGAAGATTGACTTGGGGGCTATTGTCATACCCATTTTTGGAGTGTCACAACCCATCGGCCCAGATCATTCCTAAATCCTAGTCACTTGTTACTTTGTTTAACTAGTGAGTCAAGCCCAATAACTTAAGTCGACACTCAAATGTAACCCTAACTCTTCAATATAAATAAGAGGAGTAGGGACCGAAAAGAAGGAGGGTGGAGAGAAAAGGGGCGGCAGCTTTTACAGAGAGAGCTCTCCATCTTTAATGGAGCCAAATAGCTAAGAGCTAAAAACAAATGTAATCTATGGCTGGCAAGATGAATAATAGTGACTAAGATGTAGGACATATTTTTAAGGCTGAGCCACTATAAAACTCTCTCTCTCTCTCTCAATTATTTATGGGCGCTAGACACATCTCTTATACTTTATTTAGCTCTAAAAAATCTTCTCAATATTATTCTTTGGGTGTTAAAAAAGTTAACGAAAAAACGAGTCAACATTATATATTATTATTATAAGTTATATTTATAATAATAATATTTTATAATATTTGAATTCATAATAATATAATTAGTAAAAAATAGAATTATATATTATAATCATAACAATACTTTATAACATTTGAATTTATATTAATATAATTATTAAATTTCTAGTCTTGCACTATATGTTATTATAATAATAATATTTTATAGAGTAGGTACTCATTTGGTACCCTCTGTTTTGGAAAAGTTCAATTTTGGTACCCTCCATTATCATTATTACTCACTTGGTACCCTCAATTTTGAAAATTAATTAAAATTAGTACCTTTATGTCAATTTCGGTGAATAATTTTTTTTCAATGACAAGTTTGCCGTCCCTCCATTAATTTGAAAATTAAGTAATAGTAATAATATTATTAAAAAAATTAATAATAATAATAAATAAAAACTTAATGATATTAAAATAAGGAATTAATATAAACAAGACAAACGTGGTGTATATCATATATGTTCAGATTGTTTGGCTTCTCTTACAAGCTAAGATGAACGTTACCTTACAGCATACCCACAGAGACTAGGCGAACGGAGAGGAAGGGTGGAGGTCACCTGCAAATAGCCACCTGTAAACTAAGACCCACCCACGATTCGCAGCCAGACGCCAGACGCAGAAACGAAGACGACGGAGACCACACGCAGGTGAATCGCGAACGGAGACGACGACTTTAGGTCACTGTTTCTCCTTCCCTCGCAAGTCACTATTTCTCCTTCAAACGTAGAGCCACCTGCAAACTGAGAGCCAAGATTCGCAGCCAGACGGAGAAGTAGACGAACGAAATGCAAAGCCACCTGCAAACTGTTTCTCCTTCAAACGCAGAGTTAGTTTTTTTTTTTCTTCACTTTTTTTTTTGTTTTCGTGGGTTTCATTGATGTTGTTATTGAAGGTTTTCTCTGTTTGGGTTTTCAATTTTGTGTTTTTCTGGCTTTGAATGATGGTGATGAAGGTTTTTTTTACAGTTTTATGGTCTTATTTAGAGAGAGTATATTGGTTCTGTCATATGTATATATATATGTGTGTGCATCATATATATATGGTTCTATCATATCTATGTGTGCATCTTTTTTTTTCTTTGTGTATCATATTTAAACTAAGGCATATATATATGTGTGTCTATGTTAATTTGTGTTTTTTTTTTGTGAGCATTTGGAAAAATGTGGCCTAACACTGCACCAAATACCCATTTCCATAACACATCAATATAATACTAATAGAAAAGTATTATGGTAGAGTATTATATTGGGAAAATTTTTATGTAAAAAGGGCGGTAATATATTGCACATCCCGCCACTTAGAAATTTTTTTTCATTTTAGAGACCTGAGAATCCCGAGACACCCATCTCCTTTCTCTTCCCCATTTTTGAGACCCGAGACACCCATTTCTGCCCATTTCCTTCAACATATCGACACAGCACACAAATTTCTTCAACATATCTGAGCTTTCCTTCAACATTTCTACCCATTTCCTTCAACATATCGACACAAAGAAGAAACCCATTTCTTCGGCTTGGTCGTACGGTCTCCGAACTCCTCACCCTCTCTCTCTCGTCTTTCTCTATCACTCTGTCAACCTTCGATTTCCAGTTGTTGGGCTTTACAAATTTGTTCTTCTCTTTGGTGGCAAGCCAGGTAAGTTATTAGTTTAAGATGTTAGATTTATCAGCTTGAATCTCATAGAATCTATAAAATTTGTAGTTTTCAAAATTAATTTTCGATTTTGCATATGTGTTTTCGATTTTGCATATTGATGTACATATTCCAAGATTTGCTTGGTGTTATGCTTTGCCACTGAAAACTTGATTTTATGTTGTTTTTCGTAGACACAAGCCTCACAAAATGGTAATGCACATGTTTTTATCTTGTCTATAATTCTCTGGTTGTGTAGTTCCCTCAAGCCTTGTTCACTTATATGACCCATCCTTTGGTGCCATAGTTGCATCTCATTTTCTTGAACTTTCATAGCATCGACTTCAGCAATAGACACAGTTTACCCATCTAACACATACAATCCATTTACTTTATTCCATTTCATAACTAGCAGTGAGCCTTTAGTAATCTTTGTGATGCCATTTGAAGACTTGTAGTTGTAGCCTTCATCCTCCAATGAGTCGAGAGAGATTAAGTTGTAGCCCCGAGCAAAATATAATTCATCAATCTAGTGGATCAATCTGGGGACAGATAGCTAAAGCGACCATGGTTTCCATCATCTTTTTCGCATTGTGTTTTTGTCCTTTTGTTCTATTTCATTCTTCTAAGTTAGACTTCAGCATTGCAAATATGGCCTCCTTTCACTACTTCCAGTTCAGGAAGTCCTATGCCAAAAGTATTTTCAGCTCAATCATCTACGAGTCTTCGGATGGTTATAGTTGAGATGAGATTAGCCTAACCAGGTTCTAGTAGCCATGTTAACACTGCAACCTGTTCCACATTTGGAGCCAAACCCCATCACAACTTTACAAAAGGAACCTGCAGATTCTTTAGCACCAAAAGCAGGGACTTCCAGTACAAATCAAATTGAAATGCATGGAAAACTATCCTCCATTTCTCAGAAGCTAAAGATTTAAAGAATAAGAAACATGATTAACAATGTATGTTTAACAAAATAAGCATTGTCCTTGTCATGTACTGTGTTCTACATATCTATATTATTATGTCAATATTTTCTCTCAAACATCTTTCACTTGCTTTAGAATATGTTCTTTTAATAAATAATCTAATGGAAGGATAACATGTTCAACTTGAAAAATGAGAAGGCTGAATCTGAAATGGTGGATGGTAGTTTATCCCAATAATTAAACAAATATCCATTATACATAACCAACCCTGCAAAATCCAACTCTTCAAAGGAGCAAAACTTGTATTCCCACATATTGCTCTGGAATAATGAGCTACAAAATTTCCATTTTGTCAACTTCAATGAAACGTTAGAAAGGCTACCAAATACAGAAAAACCAGAAATCCATTGGATATCTAGTTTCAACCTAAGCGAAACACACAAAACTACATCATCAACCACAGGACCACAAAGAATACCATCTTTTGTTTGGGTTGCAGCGTAACTCATAAAACTGATTGTTGTCACACTTGAATCTGCCTTGAACTTCATTGAGAAATTCTTGGCTGAGCCTGTGCCACTACTGAGAAGAGTAAAATTTTGAACTGTTGACCCTGCTTGGGCAAACACTAGGAAATCTTTCACACACGAGTTGTTGGCATCTCCTAGAATAAATTCCAAATTATAACTCGATCCCTCTTTAAGTCTTGCTGCTGTTTGTATGCTGGTTGAAACAATCTCGATTGCAGCATTGCCTTGTGGGACATAAAAGTGCTTGGAATCTATATAGTTTACAGTTCCTAACACAGACCACTCTTGCAATGGGGATTGGATCAGACTAGGTGCTGGTTCAATCAATATTCCCTTTTCACTATGATGTTCTTTCCCTAGTCTATCTATAATTACTTTGTTCAGTTTGTTCTTGATATATTGTCAATCCATTTTCCTCAATTTAAACCATTTTATTATACATCATCTGATATAAGAACAGAGAAGCTGTCCATGAAAAATGTTTGGGTGCATGTGATACTCTTACCAATATGTTTGGTCTTTAATCTATATGAGAGTTTGCTTAATGTTTGGGACTGTAGAATGCCCTATTTTGTGTGTGTAAATTATAGTATTCTTTGTTATATATACTTAGGCAAGCAAGGCAGCATTTTTGTGAGACACTGAGAAATGAAGTTGGTTCAATCATTGGCATAGCAATTGTCACATCTGGGCTCATTGGGACCAAAATCTCACGTGAACAGGTAGTAATTTATCAATTATATATGTATATGGATTTATATTCAATATATTTTTTGTGATGCATGAGCTTGTAACTTAATTTGTACTTAAATTGTAATTATGATTGGTATGTGAAATCTGGCTGAACAAGACATAAATTTGGGGTGACTTGTCCCAGAAGAGTCAGTCGAGGGTTGTGCTAAGGCCATAGTGAGCCGAGGAGAGTCTTACTTGATGGAGCCGAGGTGGCTCTGGTGGCTGTTTCCGGCACAGATGATATGTCCTGAGGTGATGGAGTGGTGCAACTGTTTTATCTCAGCTTATTTAATTTAGCAAAAGTCTTCAATAATTGAGTCAGCAATTGGAGAGAGAGAAAGTCTATTCAAAATATTCCCAACAGGTCAACGAGGAATAGGATTATTAGTAATTAATTTAGGAAAAAGCTAAGCATTCCGAGCCCAGATGAATTGAAGTATATCACAAGCTTAGAACAACTCCAATGGGAGTGGGATGGATAGTTACTTGTCAAGTGGTAGGGTCTGGAAGATGAGGTGGAGACGTTTTTATTAGGAGAAAACATGCATATATGGAAACCATATATGGAAATGTAATCACGCATAAACATGAGAGTACCAAACCATATATGGAAATGTGTAGTATAATATTGAGTTTGACAAACACTGCTAGATCTAAGCCTGTACATAATACAATAGGACATGCTAAGCATCTTGTCTAGGATTATTACTGTCTCTTTGCAAATGCATAGACTCCTCAGGATCACGCAGCCCCCAAACTCTGGTTTGTTGTTGCACTACCAAAATTGAACAAGACACACAAACACCTTATGATCACAGCAAGAAACCAGAAAAGAAAGTAAGAAAGAACACACACCATTACAGAACTCAACCTTGAAAGAATGAATATCACATCTCAACTTTTTTTCTCTATTTTCACTCTTCTTCTCTTGAGTTTTTTTTCTTCCTCACAATACCCAACTAGCTTTATAAGACAGCTGGAACATTTATACAATGTGTAGGATATAACTACCATAACTAACTTTATAAGCCAGCTTTCTAACAGCACTAGAAAGATATATTTACTCTAATTATTCCACACAGTGGCTTTCTTAAATAGAAATTATTTTATGTATGCTGATACAAGTGAATGAGCGAAGGGAATAATTAATTTTTATGGTTTTTCATTTGTTTAATTTTGGGTAATTGGGATTATAGTGTAATTAAGCTGGTTGTTTTTCTTGTTTGAGTATCTTAATACGGTTATTGAATGATAAGGGCATGTAGCCTTTGGTTGGGTGATGTCTTATCTATATGTCTTGGTTGATTGGATTTCATTGTTTTTATAAAATTGGTTTTGTTTGTTAGGTCTTGCCCCTGAAATTCCTGAAGATCTGTACCATCTTATTAAGAAGGCAGTCTCTATTAGGAAGCATCTAGAGAGGAACAGGTCGATTGATTTTGGTTGAGAGCAGGATTCACAGACTTGCATGTTACTACAAGAAGACCAAGAAGCTTCCCTCCATTTAGAAGTAGTAAGTACTTTTGTTTCTCCATGTCTACCAGTCTATAACTTGTTAATAGAAATGATATTCTTTGTATCCATTCATTTATTAGAGAATTGAAATGTGTCTTTTATTTTATTAGATAAAATAGAAGCGAATAGAATATCTGAGTAGTATCTGCTCAAGCTTTTATTTATTAGACTAACTTTTTATGTACTAAGGAAGGCTTATGTAGAAAATTTTATTTATTAGATTCAACATGCCTATTTACTTGAAATAGAAAAATTAATATGAAAAACTCAATGTAAAGTTAAAAAAGAGTTAAGGTTCAGCCAATCATTTTGTTTACAAGAGAGCATAAACATTTATTTTTGGGGGCAAAAAAATGAGTAATTTTAATTGGGGGCAAAAAACAAGTGTTGATGAACTGTTCTTGAGTTCATTTATCAACTTTACCAGTTTATTTAGAGTTTTTATTTGGGCATTTACTAGTTTATGTTTAAAGATCATATTTTGAACTGTTCTTGAGACAAGATACTTTGATTGATTTTTCGCTCTGAAATATACTGGTATAAATGTTGGGAATGCCAAGTTTCATTAAAATGTCATTCTTTCCTTACCAAAACTACTGTGACAAGCTAGGGTGAGATGGGGGGCCAATGTTTTAGAATGGTGCCACTACAGAAGAAAAGCATGTCTGTTAAAAAAAACCATTTGGGGGTTGTAATAAGATAGTTTTATTTTTGAAAAATAATTTGACTTAAAAGAAGAGAAAGCTGAATGGAGAATAAAAGAACATCAACCATCCAAGAATGAAAACATATACAAGTTAAGCTAAAAATCAGGTCAGATTTTAGATCTCAAAAAATGCTAAGTAATTAGCTATTAAATGTTGTATAGCTCTTGTCAATCATAAATGATAAACAAGTAATTGCTAGTCGGGGTTAAGCAAGTTTGGACTAGTTAAAACAGATGACATGTATAACAAGAGCCAATCACAACACAAGACTTCTGTAGTTGCTAAAAGATCATCACACTATCATGCATGTCTTTTGTCAATTATTAAAATTAGTTTCCTTTTCAGTTTTTCAATAGTTCTCCTGTAAATATTTGTCTTTGTATGGTTCAGATTAATAAGACAGATTATATTCATTCATATTGCTCTTTGTAATTAGTTGGTCAATCCACATTTTCCCATTAGTGCAACCTAGAATTGAAACCATGTCATTGATATTACTTTTTACTACTCAATTTCTCTATCAGTAGTAATTAATGCTCTACTATTTTATCAAAGTTATTTTACCAATGACTGGATTTGTAGCACTGTCCTTTTGGCCCTCAATATGACAGAAAACTGAATTTCACCATCGATAGTGCTGTATTATACATGGTTAATGAGTGGTGATGACAGTTGTAGGGAATTATTTTTTTGAAAGTTGCATGGATTAGATTGAAACATACAAGTTTGATTGGAAATATGAATCCATATTAATGAACGTTAGCAATGTATATAAAATTTTGATCCTAATTGATGTTTTGAAAGAATATCACCTCCCAATTTTTATAGTTTGGGTTCTTACAATCTTTATATATGTACTTTTCCTAGAAAGAATATCACTTCTAAGCTCTTTATTTTACTGCTTATATTCTGCTAGTTATTTCTCATTTTTAGCTACGCTTGATGAATTTATGTCTCATTTACTTTGCCTTGAAAGAATATCACTTCTAAGTTCTTTTTTTTACTGCTTATATTCTGTTGGTTATTTCTCATTTTCACTCATTAGCTACGCTTGATGAACTCATTTTCCCTGCTGGTCATTTATCATTTACTTTGCCTAGATTTTGGTTATCACTTCTAAATTTCAGTTCAGCATTTACCCTTTCAATTTCTCTCTGTAATTTCAGCCAGAGTATATACTAAATATATTCTGGCATCCCCTAGAAAAAAAATTATTGGATAATAACACCTCAATCATCCCCAGAAAGTAAAAATTCAATTATGGATAAATTACCATTTAATCCCATATATTTAGAAAACGATCAAAACTTACTGTTGTATTGTGTGAAATAGGTACACTCTCCTATCCATTTTGTCAAAATTTACTAAGTCATACTTAAAATGCCTTTAAAGTAAATGTGTGTATATATTTTATCCCCAAATTTTAAGATCAAATTAGATAAATTTTGGATTTCAAAGGATGTTTTAATATCTATTGACAAATTTTAATTTTGTATTAATCTTTTAAGTATTGATTATATTCTTTAGGTTGGGGATCGAATTGGCAAGGAGCATTGCAAAGTTAATTTGCAAGAGGTACGAAATTTGTTCTTTTAACTCTTATTATTAATATCTTAAAAATGTTAGAGGAGTTTGAATATCATTAATATTCATCCATAGAGAAGTAGGTTCTGAGATTAAAATTGTGTGCTGCGGTGATAACGGAAGGTTGAAAACTTGTGTGTATTAGAGAAGTAGGTTCTGGAAAATTTGTTTGTGTGCTGCGGTGATATAAGGAAGAAAACTCATTGTGTGTTGTTTGAATTTTTTGACAAGGTATTGATAGATGGTTAGGTAAGCTTTTATATGTATAGATTAGGTTTTTCATTATATGTATAGATTAAATTTTTCATTTAGTCATAATGTTTTCATTATTTCCATATGTATAGATTAGATTTAATTGCCATAACAAAATTGCCATAACCCAAGCTAAAATCTTGTCTTTGATCCAAACCCAATTAGTTAGTGGCTACCATTTTAGATTTTGATTTTTAAATTAAAAACAACACTAGAATCTCTTGAACTAGAGACTATTAAATGGATAGAAAATAAACCGGCAGATTTAACAAAAAATGGTGGTCAAGACTTGTGTTTAGATAAGCCTCCAATAAGATAACTAGATAAGCATTTAGATAAGCCTCCAATAAGAAAGACTTGTGTTAGAAGTTGTCTGGGCTGTTAGGTTGGGAAGATATTGTAGATAGAGAGTGAGATTTACTTAGAGAAGAATTTGGCAATCTTTGGGAAAGGGGAGCCTCTCAATCTAACTCAACCTTGTAATGTTTAGGGTTTTGGTTTATACCAGCACTGTCTATTAATTAATAATGAGGAATTTCAGTAGTTCTCTCTAGTATTTGGTTCCTCAAAAATTACTATAAGGTTTTCAATCAAAGGAAAATCTATCTAAAATAAGTGAAACTCACTCTACCTTACTGATTTCAACAAAATGCCACAAAAACAAAAGTAATTTACACATTCAGAAATTGTACACAATATTTTACTATTTATTATCTTTAATATTGATCTTAAAATGAATCCTTCTCTAATTCTTTAGTGCAGCTGAAGGAGAGCATTAACTAAACTATTTGTATAGTTTTTAGTTAAAAGAAACTGAATACAGAACTAAGACTTAGAGCAGGATTCATTCTGAGATCAATACTACAAAACTTACATAATAAGAAGACCAAAATCATCAGCAATCCCTTACAATAGTGTATAGACAGAGAATATAATATAAAATCTGACTCAAAATTACAAATCTATGAAACAAGTATTAGATAGTGTACCCCACGAAACCCCTTTGCTAGCTTGAAAATCTTACCCTTGTTCATTGTTGAAACTTCCTTTTACTACAGAATCAAACACACTCCAAAATGTATTCTGATTATCTATATAGCCTATAAGTAGGTCCAAACAAAGTGAGTACAATAGATTGAATTTATAATGTATACTAATAGAAAATGGTCACACTAACAAACAGATGGCTATGTATGCTTCTTAAATTGGCCCTGAATTGTGAGATATATGACACTTGTTTTGTTAAAAATGATGTTAAAAATGCATGCTCATTCCGTAAGAAATAGGGGCTGATATGATTAGTTTAACAGAAAAAAGAAAGCCATAATTTAAAAGAAAACCAAGAAATGAAATGCTTTTATTTATTCAAGAGAGTAATTAGCTCGTAGAGGGAAAACTGCCAAGACTAAAGGGAAAAAAAACTGGTAAGAATATGATGGTATGGTGGAATAAAATTACAATTAAAAAGTGTAATTTCTTCAATTAATTATAACCCAAATCTGAAAGTACTTAGCCATATGATGGTATGGTGTATTCTTATTATCTATATAGCCTATAAGTAGGTCCAAACAAAGTGAGTACAATAGATTGAATTTATAATGTATACTAATTGAAAATGGTCACACTAACAAACAGATGGCTATGTATGCTTCTTAAATTGGCCCTGAATTATGAGATATAT
This sequence comes from Humulus lupulus, assembly GCF_963169125.1. Classification (NCBI taxonomy): domain Eukaryota; kingdom Viridiplantae; phylum Streptophyta; class Magnoliopsida; order Rosales; family Cannabaceae; genus Humulus; species Humulus lupulus. Next base: position 141,224,005 of record NC_084801.1, on the reverse strand, counting down.
GACACTTGTTTTGTTAAAAATGATGTTAAAAATGCATGCTCAGTCCCTAAGAAAAAAGGGCTGATATGATTAGTTTAAAAGAAAATAGAAAGCCATAATTTAAAAGAAAACCAAGAAATGAAATGCTTTTATTTATTCAAGAGAGTAATTAGCTCGTAGAGGGAAAACTGAGGGAAAAAAACTGGTAAGAATATGATGGTATGGTGGAATAAAATTATAATTAAAAAGTGTAATTTCTTCAATTAATTATAACCCAAATCTGAAAGTACTTAGCCATGTGATGGTATGGTGTATTCTTATTATCTATATAGCCTATAAGTAGGTCCAAACAAAGTGAGTACAATAGATTGAATTTATAATGTATACTAATAGAAAATGGTCACACTAACAAACAGATGGCTATGTATGCTTCTTAAATTGGCCCTGAATTGTGAGATATATGCCATTTGTTTTGTTAAAAATGATGTTTAAATGCATGCTCATTTGGTAATGTTTTCTTCCAATGAAACTTATCTTGGTTTTATATTTAGGTTGGTGGTAAAGTGACACCAAGCGAAGGACAGTCTCGCAATGTACCGTAGTCAAACAATATTCAGTCCCCTAAGGTAAATTATAAAAGTTGTTATTGTTTTAAATTTTCATTATAGAAGAACAAATACAGAAACTAATATATTGTCTTTAAAATAAATTTGGTAGAGTATTGCACTAGAAAAAAGACATAACTTTACTGAAGGGAAGAATGCTTGCTACTTGCTTGACTGGGCAGATGTAATTGTTGCTGAAGGTCGTTGGGATTCTAGTGATCCAAAGATAACTGTACATGGAAAGCCTCTTGGACCAGACTTTATGCGAGTATGGGTTGATGTTGATATTGTACCAGAATCTTACTTATTTCGTCCTAATCATGCGATGCTTACAATACAAGAAGCAGTTGGTTCCACAGTTGCATGGCCTTCTAAAAAAGTTATTCCAAGAGGTACATTTTCATACTCAAAAAATAACCAATGTCTTATAATTTAGTGTTTGGTTTCTTTGTTTGCTTTGGTGTAGTTTTGAATCCATTATTTTGTATGTGGTGTCCTTTCTTGGATATAATTTCCATAGCATTTTTCTTGAAGTAATTTGTGATGCTAGATAATAACAATAAAATATTTCTTTGTTTATTTTGCAGATGTGACAAGCGAAGTAGAAAAGGATACTTAAGAGTCCTTGAAAGTAGTAACTTTGTTTATTTCTTTGTGTTGAAATTAGTAACTTTTAGACTCCTTGAATACTTAAAGAACATTTTGTTGTTGATGACAGTGTTGAATGTTTTAAACTAATTTGTGGATTGTTAATGCAGTGTTGAATGTTCTTACTTTTTGTTATTTGAAAATCAAGTTCATTTGATGATGCTAGTATATATTAGAAAGCTAATTTTAATTATATAAAAAAAATTAAAATATAATAGAATAAATTAGTGTTATATAAATAAAATATATAATGAGAATTTAAACATATCTAAATATAACAATAATACGAAAATTGAGTTATAATATCTATTACAATAACACTTTTTATGCAAAGAATTGTGTTATGAAAACTTCATTATATAACACAACAAATGTGTTATACTAAAGTGTAGTATAACACAAAAAATGTGTTATACTAAAGTGTAGTATAACACAAAAAATGTGTTGTACTAAAGTGTAGTATAACACAAAAAAAGTGTTATACTAAAGTGTAGTATAACACAAATTTATAAGTATTGAAATGTGTTATATAATCGACTATAAATAACATAATTAAACACTTATCTATATATTAAAATAACACAGAAAGTGTGTTATCGTTGACAGTATAATAACACATCTGTATAACACTGATAAAGTGTTATGTAAAGTACCTTGACCTACGATAACATAGTCGGTCTTAACACATCAAAAAGTGTTATGGTATGTTTTGATAACACATTTTCGGTGTTATTAAAAGCATTTTTTTCTTGTAGTGTAAGTTCCCTATTTTTGCTATAATTGTTGATCCAAACTTGCATATTCTTGCAGGATTAATAGACTCCTTCAAACATAGAGTTAGTTTTTTTTTCTTTACTTTTTTTTTTTGTTTTCATGGGTTTCATTGGTGTTGTTATTGAAGGTTTTCTCCGTTTGGGTTTTCAAGCTTGTTTTTTTTGGCTTTGAATGATGGTGATGAAGGTTTTTTTACAGTTTTATGGTCTTATTTAGAGAGAGTATATTGGTTCTGTCATATATATATATATGTGTGTGTGTGTGTGTGAGTGCATCATATATATATATATATGGTTCTATCATATATGTGTGCATCTTTTTTTTTGTCTGTCATATTTAACCTAAGACATACATATAAATATATATATATATGTGTGTGTCTGTGTTAATTTGTGTTTTTTTTGGGTGAGCATTTGGAAAAATGTGGCCTAAGTTCCCTGTTTTGGCCATAGTTGTTGATCCAAACTTGCATATTCTTGCAGGATTAATAGACTCCTTCAAACGCAGAGTTAGTTTTTCTTTTCTTTACTTTTTTTTGTTTTCGTGGGTTTCATTGGTGTTGTTATTGAATGTTTTCTCTATTTGGGTTTTCAAGCTTGTTTTTTCTGGTTTTGAATGATGGTGATGAAGGTTATTTTATAGTTTTATGTTCTTATTTAGAGAGAGTATATTGGTTCTGTCATATATATATATGTGTGTGTGCATCATATATATATATGGTTCTATCATATATGTGTGCATCTTTTTTTTTTTTTGTCTGTAATATTTAACCTAAGGCATATATATAAATATATATATGTGTGTGTCTGTGTTAATTTGTGTTTTTTTTGGGTGAGCATTTGGAAAAATGTGGCTTAAGTTCCCTGTTTTTGCTATAGTTGTTGATCCAAACTTGCATATTCTTGCAGGATTAATAGGCAGCATGGATTTGACAGGGAATATGACTGTGCAAGCTTTTGATATAGCAGTCTCTGAAGTTGAACCACATATTGGAGCTATTGAATATGCAACTACTGTCTCAAATGAAGAACATTTGAACTTGCTCAGCCTTTTTGAACCTGGTAAATTCCTGACACTATGATTAATAAGTTCCACAATCATTTCAATATGATTATATATACAACTGCTCTGCCTTTTTTGTAAACCAATTTTAATGTTGTTACTTCTAAATTCTATTAGGTGCATCATCAAGTGGACACTGCTGGAAGCACAAATATGCTACCCGAAGGGCTTATAAAAAGCCAAATGAGATCATTGAAGCTAATGTTGACCAACTGTCAAGTCCAACTGATGATAATGACTTGGAATGGGGAAAAGGGAGGCTTGAGAGTTCAACAGATGATAACAACTCTAATTTTACAAAAGAATGTGATGAATTTGAGACAGAGTCTTATTATGGGGGCTTCTATGATAGTGATGAGGATGGTCACATTGGTTGCAAGAGAGTACGCATATCGAAAATGGTTGTTGATCCAAACTCAAAAATTCCTATATCAGAATTTAGAGACATTTACCAGAATGGATAGATAGTGCTTCAGTTGTGGAAAACATTTAGAGACCACAAGCACTTTGGGCAAGTGTTGAAAGATTATGCTATACAGGAAGGTTTTGAGTTGTGTAAAGTGAAGAATGCTAGAAGCAGAGTCACAACATTTTGTCGAGCAGAAGGATGCACTTGGAGGATACATGCTTCTTTATCTCCTGATGGAAGACATTTTATCATCAAATCATTGAATCAAGAGCACAAATGTCAATGTGTAGTGAAGAATAGGACAGTAACCGCTAGCTGGATTGCACATAAGCTTCATAATAGTTTTGCTAGAACTCCTGATCTGAGTTTGCAAAAAATGAGGGATAAGTTGAAAGACAACTTTGGCATCGAGGCAACTAACAGACAGTTATAGAAAGCGAGACGGAAGGCAAGAGGAGATGTTGGTGGTGGTTATGTACACTCCTATGCAATTTTAAGGAGATATGCTGTTATGATTCATCGCACTAACCCTGGGAGTATTGCTATTGTACAAAGTCAACTTGTGCCTGTCAATATAGATGATGGTGAGATTGTAAAAGCCCCAAGAATGCAGCCACAATTCAAGAGAATTTTCATCTGCTATGAAGGGGTCAAAAATGGCTTCTTAGCCGGATGTAGACCATTTTTTGGATTAGATGGATGTCATCTAAAAGGGCCATACAAAGGCATTTTTTTGGTTGTTGTGGGGGTTGATGCAAACCTCCACTTCTACCCCCTTGCTTATGCAATTGTTGAAGCTAAAAACACAGATAGTTGGAGTTGGTTTTTGGAGTTACTGAGGGGAGAAATAAGGGACACTGCCAGTGGCCAGCCATGGTGCATCATGAGTGATAGACAAAAGGTTAGTGTTGTATCTTCCCATTTAGATTCATTTTTATTTACACACTTGCGTAAATCTAAGACCAAGTTTCATTTGTGTAGGGACTAATTGAGGCTGTGGCTGCTATACCAGAGGCAGAACACCGATATTGTTGTTTTCACATTGAGAACAACATGATAAAAAAGTTTGGAACATCAACTAAGGGGTTTGTTTTGGGAAGCAGCTGAGACAGCGAATTTCAACACTTTCAAGCACATTATGGACACGATAAAAGAATTCAACTCAGAGGCACATGAGTGGTTATCAAATATTGAGTTCAATCATTGGACTTTGAGCAAGTTTGACACTAGAGCGAAGGTAGAACACATTACCAACAATTTCGTTGAGTCATTCAATGATTGGATAGAGGAGCATCGTTACAAGCCTCCAGTGGATCTGTTGGAAGGGCTAAGAATGCAACAATCAGCCATGATGTATGCTAGGAAAAAGACTGCAGAAAGATGGGAGCACAAGCTCACTCCAAAGGTCCATCAAAAGGTACATGAACTACTCAAGAAAGGTCGACGAGCACACGTAACAAGGGTTGGTGAAGAAGAATTTCAGGTTGATTAAGATTAAATGAATGGTACTGCATTTGTGGGCAATGGCAGGTCAGAGGAATACCATGCATACACGTAGCTGCTTGTATAAGCAAAATTAAGGCCAACATAGAAGACTATTGCTCACCATACTTCACCACTGAAATGTGGAGGAAGACTTTCCAGGGTGTAATTCATCCCATAGCTGATGAATCTATGTGGCTTGAGTTTGATGATGAAGAACTGTTGCCTCCTGTAATAAAGGTGCAACCAGGAAGACCCAAAAAACATCGCAGAAGAAGAGTTCTTGGAGAGGAGAGACCATTGCCATCAATGACAGAAAACCAGCCACAGAGACATGTTTCTAGCACCAAAAAGTGTAAGAATTGTCATGAGCTTGGGCATAACAAGAGGACTTGCAAGAATCCGAGCATCGTATCACAAAATCAACCACCTGAAGGCTCTGCTCAAGCACAAGTACCACTTGAAGGCTCATCTCAAGCACAAGTACCACCACCAACAGGCAGGGGCCGTGGAAATACAAGTGCTCGAGGCAAAAAAGATGCACCAACAACAAAAAGCAAAGGCAGAGATTGAGGTCGAGGTAAAGGTCGAGGGATAGTAATGGGCACACACTCTGAGGTACACAATTTAAACTTGTTTTTTTTTGCTGATATATTAATAGGTACCAATGAATTGAATGATTCCAATATTATGATGATATATGTTTGTGGAAGTGCAATTTTGCATACTGTAACACTTACTTGTGGAAGTGCAATTTAAACATAAAATAATGTCCTGCATGCTGCAATTTTAGGTTCAACAATAACTTTTGATGAACATTATATATTTTTTCTTAGGTCATATATGCCTTCTTTTGTTCATTTTGTATGGCATAAACCATAGATAGTGGATGATTGTGTTTGATGAACTATGCTAGCTAACTTTGTTTTGATGTATTGTACTAGAAGTTATGGTTTTATGATAGAATTTTGTCATGACATATAAATTTCAATGTTTCAGGTTCAAGTTGGGAGCTTAGATGCATCTCCTGAGGAGATGCACTTGTCTGGAGCACCATTAGATATTTTCTCAACTCAGTATACTTAGTGGAATCACAACCACAACAAAAACTTTTGAAGAACATTATATATTTTGTCTTAGGTTATATATGCCTTCTTTTGTTCATTTTGTATGGCATAAACCATAGATAGTTGTGTTGGCTTTATTTTGTGCTGGCTTTATTTTGTATATGTTTTGATGTACTTTAGTTGGCTTTATTTTGTAAAGCAAAGACAAGCAAAGATAGATAGCTGACTTTATTTTGTAAAGCAAAGATAGCTACTGACTGCTGTGGTTTTATGATGGAATATGCAATGAGTTTCATTTTGCATTCTTATTGATGTTTTCTCAAAATGTAGAATGTAGATTTCTATTTTCAAAGTTAATTTGCAAGTTTTTGACCAAATCAATTTCATATACTACAACCAAATTATGCTTCCAGTGCAGAAGGTTTCATAAGCTCGTTTAGTACCATGTGTTTTGACAAAGTTTCATTTTGGTACCCTCTATTACGAGTATTACTCACTTGGTACACTTTATTATGAGGTCTTATTTTTCAAAATTAATTAACCTTGTTAAAATAATAATAATAATAAACCAATTAATGGAGGGCAAAATGGTTATTAAAAAAAATTGATGACCAGAATTGACTCGAAGGTACCAGTTTTAATTGATCATCAAAATAGAGGGTACCAAATGAGTAATACTCGTAATAGAAGGTATCAAAATGGAACTTTGTCAAAACACAGGGTATTAAACGAGCAAAATCCCTATTTTATAACATTTAAATTTGAACTTGAATTTATATTAATATAATTATTAAATATGTAGTCTTATATTAAATATTATAATAATAATAATGATATTTTATAATATTTAAATTTTTATTAATATAATTAATAAATATCTATTTTAATTAGTTTTAAATGTATATTTGTTAAATATTTAGAATATGTTAAAAAATCGTTAAAATAAAAAATTCGCCTTATTTTTACACATTTTATATAAAGAGATATATTTTGAAAGAATTAAGCAAAACATATTACTCCTTGCAATATGAACCTATTGATTATTTATCTAGCAATATTTCTAAAAAATAAATAAATAACTAGCAATATTTTCATGAACACGTCATTAAATATATTACATATACATATATTAATTGTAAGATTTTTTTTTGTTGGATAAGAATTAAATATATTGGTATAAGTTATTCGTCTGAATATTTAAATATGGGAAGTTGAAACAGATTGTTTCGTTAAATGACGTCTATGAAGCAAGAATCAGAACTTTGAAGGGTTTGCTCGGGAAAGCCAAACTTATTATCCATCAAATCTAGAATCTCCAAAGAAAGAAGGATATACTTTTGTAATTCTCTCGTGAGGTGAACCAATCAGGTTTTTTTTTCAGTATTCTTTATAATTTTTGTCTAATATTTAGTAGAAGAGACCTTTGATTCATTTTGCAATCTCATTATTATGTTAAAATTGAGAAAATCATTTCTAACTTGGGCATCAAAGGTTCTTTTGAAGGTTCTTTTTTTTTCTTTCTTTTTTGAATCAAGAACACATTAAATAATTGATTAAGTAAACTAATATAAATTAAATGGGCATGTTAAATACAAATTTATGTCTTTCTATAATTGGATCATACCTATTATGGAAAGAAGCATTATAGTTAAATTTTTGGATTCAACACCACTATAACCATAGGTACTTAAATTAAAAAAGTTTCAGTTTGAAAATAATAATTAATAAATCACAAAGATAACATATATACATAATGTGTGATTAAATTAAGCTAAACCATTTTCATTAATATAATACATAGATATTTATATAAAATAGGTGCAAGCAATGTGCACATCTACTTAGTTTTATCAAAAAAAAATTATTAAATACATTTATTAAGTTTTTATGATTATTATATAAATTTTAAATAAATAAACAATATTATATATATATATCTCTTTTATATAATAAGTGTGTAGATAACGGAAATTTTTAGTTTTGATGATTTTTTATTATTTTATTGTTAACTTTAATGGAATATTCTTATATCTAACATAATATTTTTATATTTAATGATAGTTTCTAAATATCAATTAAACTTAAATAAAATAAAATAAATAATTAAAAAAATAATATTTTTGAGATAGTTTGCAATGATAATTATTTAAAAATAATAAATAATTAAACAAATTAAAATATGATATTTTTGAGATATTTTACAATTATAATTATGTAAAAAAATAAATAATTAAATAAATTAAAATAAGATATTTTACAATGATAATTATTTAAAAATAATAAAATCATACGTTTTATAACTTAAGTAAAATTTATTTAAACTTAAACTCACTTATTAGAATAATATCATATTAAACATATAATATAATCTACTGCCAATTAGTAACAAATTGTTTTTTTTTTTTTTTAAAAAACTAGCAAGAAACTTAAATTTAAAATTCACGTATAATATTTAATATTACATTAAACATATAATATATAATCTCTTGTTGTCACTCTCAAATTCAAAAAACTAGAACAAACATAAACTTTAAAAAAATAAATTATTTAATTAAAATAGTATATTTATTTGAAATTTATATGACATTAAAATAAATTTAATAAATTCTATTAATAAAACTACAGAAAAGTGCATTGCACGTTACTTGTATTTAGTATATATAAAAGAATGACATAAATATATTAAAATAAAAATTGAACCTAAACATTGTTTATGATTTTTTATACATTATACTAGGTGCAAGCAATGTGCAGTGCACGCGTCACTAATTTTTTTATGTGCGTGGAAAACAACATGTTTGAACCTAGTTTTCGACACTGTAAATTATTCGAAATTTTCTGAAAATTTGCAAGATGCTCTAAATAATTACAAAATACACGGTCACAAAAAAATCGTGTTGAAAACTATTCACGGGTCGGGAGTACACAAAAGCCCCACTAGTGAGACTCTTTTTGAAGCCCCTACAATAAAATTTCCCTATTTATTTTTATATATACATGTTCAAATAAAAAAATTATGTCCAAATTACACATTTTTTCTGTTCTACCATTCAAAGTTTGATAATTAAATCAACTATTTACTTAAATTTATTATCTCATCACATAATTATTTAAATATATTTTTTATACATAAAGGGTGATTTATCAAATTTTAAGTAATGGAAGTGGAACATAGAGAAAGGTTTAATTTAGAAAGATTTATATTCCATGAGAGTATATATATAAGACAATTTTTTTTATAGGGGCTTCACTTTAATCCTTACCGGTAGGGCTCTCAGTGTTTCTCGACCCGTGAATAGTTTTCAGCGCAATTTTTTTTATGACCGTGTATATTGTAGCTATTTAGAGCATCCTGCAAATTTTCAGAAAATTTCGAATAGTTTACAGTACTAAAAATTAGGTTCAAACATGTTGTTTTCCATGCACATAAAAAAAAATTAGTCACACGTGCAACAACATGTTTGAACCTAGTTTTCGGTACTGTAAACTATTCAAAATTTTCTGAAAATTTGCAGGATGCTCTAAATAGCTACAATATACACGGTCATAAAAAAAAATCGCGTCGAAAACTGTTCACGGGTTGAGAACACTGAGAGCCATACCGGTAGGGCTTAAAGTGAAGCCCCTATAAGAGAATTCTCATATATATATATATGGAAAAATTCTCAATGGTTATTACCCACACATGGGTACCTAGATAAATGTGCAAATATGCTGACATGGCATGTAGGTGACTTGGTACATCAAGTTACCAACAAGTAAATTCATATCTATATATGTGTCTATGATTGAGATCTCATTTTATGTTTATGTTAGAACACTTCGATTATATTTTTCTAAAATATTTTTTCTATTTAAAAATTAGGAATACGAAAACCATATATGTGTAGATGAGGTAGACCGTGATGTTCCTATCCCACCATGGAGTTTTGTCATACCTGATGAAGATGGTGATGCAATGACCATTAATATACCATCAGATGTAAACAAAGGGAACCTTCAAATTCCAGACCATGTAAAATGTGTATGTATTATTATTTTTATTATTATTATTTTAATTATTTTTGAAATTTTATATTAGTTTAATTTTTACAGGTTGGGGTGGCAAAAGTAAATGCTTTGCTCACAATAGTTGTTGGTTTGCAAAATATTTTGGTTACAAAGATCCTTGAATCTAGAGATAGGTTAAATGGTTCAAATAACATTATCCATCAACTTCGTCGTCGTCTGGTTGGTATATCTTAATTAATTTCAAAATTTTACAGTATGAAACATTATCTGGTTGGTATATGTTTATCTAATTTTATTTATTTATTTATTGTTTTGTACAGCAACTATGTGAAACATCTCAAATATCTGAAGACCATAGTCAAGATATCATTGATAGTAGCAATGTAATCAATAAATAGGAAGATGTGGAGTAGTAATTTGGTTTACTTTTGTATTTTTATATTGTTGATCGAAATAAGTTTGTTTAATTTCCAATGTAGCATTTTAAATATTATTTGGTGCAAGTATATGTAATTTTCAATGAACTAATTGAAATATATTTTTTTAATTTCTTTAATGTATTAAATTTTAATTTCGAAATTAGTATTTCAAATTTGAGATTTTATTATTTAAATCTTATATTGGAAATCACAACTAATTGATGATTTTTTATGTACCCTAAAATAATGGATGACTATTGGTTTTTCTAACAATAATAGAACATCAAAACAAAAATAAGAAATAAATATTTCCATATTACAGTATAAAATACAAATTTAAAAAGAAAAAACAATTTTGATTTATGCCAAACTACTTTGATTATAGGTAAAATGAATCAATACAACTCTTCATTTTTTCCCAAAAAAATGTTAACTTAGTTAATTTTATTTTTTCCATAAACTACAAAACAATACAACTTTTCAAATTTTCTATTATCAATAAATGAGCATTTATTGATAAGATTACATCATAACCAATAACTATTGATATTATTTACCTTGCAAATATATTTTTTAATTGAAACTTTTTTTTAAATCATTATTTTCGGCATGCACTAATTAAAAAAAAAAAAATTCGGCTAGCATTAAAAAACTATTTTGATTTTTTAAAAGAAACATCTCTTTGTATTCTCTTGGGAAAATCAAATTATGCTGTTTTGAAATTAGATATTTATTTATTAGTCCTATATTGCCCAATAAGGAATCTTATTCATTTAATATAATTGGTTAGGTAATTTATAATATCCATTAATTTAGAGATTGCTTAATGGTAAATTGTTAATTTTTAATTAAAATTTTACATTGAAAACCGAAAATTAATATACAATTTCGGCATTAATTTTTTAAAAATTGGATAATTTCACTCCAACAAAATTATTAACAATATTAATAAATAAATAATAATAAAATTTTATCTGAAGACCCAAAAAGAAATAAAAGTTTCTTTTCATAACAAATCCTTTTAAGAAAATGTCCATAAAAAAAATTAAAACATAATAGAATAAACATATTATAGTAAGACCTAAGGAAACACATAGAAACAATAAATTTAAAAAAAAAACAAAAAAAAAAAACACTTGAAGCATTTTAGAAATTGTCATTCTTCTTTGTCATCTTCTTCTCCTTCTCCTTCAAATATTTCTCCCACACCTCGTTCTTTTTCCTCTCTGCATCAAAATAGTTGGCCACTGATTCATGCAGAGTTTGCATCGCAAAAGTGCATCTTGTCATCTCTCGAACAAATTCATCCATGTTGTTCTTCAATTCAAGTAGACGACTGATATTTTCATTAAATTTTTGGAACATAATATCGAAATATATTACATTTGGATTGTACTCTAGTTGAGCATCAAGTGGATTCACATCTTTCTCACCACCGCTAAACTTCTCAGTCTTGATATTCTTCAATTGAGACTTTGCATCATTGTCAAACTTCTCAACCTTGATCTTCTTCAATGGAGAATTTACTTCATCATCTTTAGAATCAAAGGGTGAAGAGTTATCTTCATTCTTTGAATAGGTTGAATCTGATATGTTGATGATAGACATGGTAGTTGAATGTTTGTAAAACTTGATTTTTTTTAAAAAAAATAGGACAATCGGTTTGGGTTGTATGGGAATATATTTATAGTGTGTGTTATGAAGAAACAATGCAACCTTTCACATTCTTAATAAAATATTTTAGATTTCTTTAAAATAAAAAATAAAATATTATTGAAAGAATAAATAATTAATATGTTGTAACTTCCCAATGTAAATACTAATCATGCATTCACATTAATTAAATATTTTTTCTATTTTATAAAAGAGACCCATTAATTTCGGCCACCTATATTTTAATAAGCAATTTCACAAATTAAATGCATTTAACAAAAAAAAAAACCAAAAAAATAAGAACAATTTTAAAATATGTCATTTAATACAAGAACCACACTTTCTTAATTTAATGAATAAATAATTAATATGTTGTTACTTCCCAAATGTAATTAGTAATCATGTAGCAACATTTAATTTAATATTGTCTTTTTGAATCATTTATCAATAAATTTCGGCTACTACCAATTTTTATAATTTAATATTAAATTTTTAATAAAAATCACCCATTAATTTCAGCCACTATAATTTTAATTACAAATTTGACCAATTAAATGCATTAAAAAAAACAAAACAAAAATTCAAAAACTGAAAAATAATAACAATATTAAACTATGTCATTTAATGCGAGAACCACACTTTCTTAATTTAATGAAAAAATAATTAATATGTTGTTACTTCTCAAATGTAATTGGTAATCATGTAGCAATATTTAATCTAATATTGTCTTTTTGAATCATTTATCAATTAATTTCGGCTACTACCAATTTTTATAATTTAATATTAAATTTTTAATAAAAATCACCCATTAATTTCAGCCACTATAATTTTAATTACAAATTTGACCAATTAAATGCATTAAAAAATGTTGTACCCAGTTTTCGAGCCATGTTAAATGTGACCTCGAAAGTTGGATTCACAAACAATTGGACTCGTAAGGTTTAGAGTATGCTCCAGGACTAAATATTGAGCTTGCAAGACATAGACGACCTCAATTGTGGTGACCTCGAAATATCTACGATCTCGAAAGGTAGCTCCGGAGACGCATCCATCCTCGGGGATGACCTCGGATCAGGGGTCCCGAGCTCGACGCACATACGATCTCGAAAGCCATATGACCTCGGGAGATGTCTCTAGCCTGAAAGCTGACGAGAAACCTGGGAAGCTAAGGCCTTGGAGATATATGATAAAAACCTTGAATATCTATAAGTGTTGTCCATACGAGATGTAATCCTCATTTATTACTGTAAATCCCCTAGAATCGTGGGATATTATTTGGTCAGTTATACGTCCCCTGGTCTTCAGGGGACGTTTCATTTTATATCTGATTATAGGCATTTAAAGCCATTTATTTTATTTACACAAAAAGAGTAACTACCCCAAATATGTGGGATAGTATTCTGCAGCCTTCTCTATAAATAGAGAGGTCATGCACCATTGTAAGGGACCGAAATTCTGAACCTTGAGAGAAAACTCTGAAGAATTCATGCTTAAGAATTTTCAGAGATAATCTTGAGTTTAATAACAGAGACTCGTGGACTAGGCAAATTTAACTGCTGAACCACGTAAAAATCATGTGTTTTTGTTGTTATATTTTAATTGGCCATTATCAGTTATTGTTTGCGTGCTCTCCTTTCACTGTTGACGAAAAACGGCGTCAACAAAAAAATAAATAGAAAATAACATTAATAATTTAAGACACTTAATACAACTGCCACAATTTTTTGTTTTAATGAATTTTAAAAAAATAAAATTAAATGAAAATTTGATAAGATGAAACTGTATAATTTTATTATTGGTAGATATTTACAAATTTAATTAATTCTTATCCTAAACTAAAAAAAAATTCGAGAATTTAATAAATCATTAAGTTATAGTATTGATTTGATTTTATTAATAATGAGAATTATTTTAATAATACAAAACGAAATTAGAATTAAAAAAACCTTAAATGAAAATTTTAAAATAAAAAATTGTTTGTTATTTCAAAATAAAAAATATATATTTGTATATTAGGGACATTATATTTGCACTCCAATAATATATAAAGACACTCCATTAATAAAACAAAAAATTAATTTTATATTAATTTCGAACACTTTTTCTCAAAAAAAATTATTGACATTATTTAATTTTTTTTTTTGTTAATTTCAAAAAGCTTATTTATATTATTTTCATCATTATTTTTAAAAAAAATAATGTCTTATTTTTTTTTATGAAAAAGCCTCTTATTTTAACAATTTTTTAATATATAAAATTTTTAATATTATTTATTTAAATACTTTAAAAAATATTATTTATATGTATTGTTTAAAATTGAAAAATAAAAAAAATTAGAAAAATGTAAGCACAAAAGTTGAAAAAAATATAATGCACTGTATATTATTACATATAGTATAGGTTATCTCGGTGACTATTGTACGTTGGAACAGTTCATTATGTCATAATTAGGCCTGCTTAGTGCAATGTTATCTAGTCATAATTTTTCGGGATCGGATGCCATTCTAAATTCACTACTATATCTTAGTGCAATGTTATCTAGTAATATTTTCCGGGATCGGATCCCCTTCTAAATTTACTACTCTATCTTACTCAGCATGACAACTATATCAGACCCTAGCGGTAGTATTGGTTTACTAGTATACGTTGGAACGGTTCATTATGTCATAATTAGGTCTGCTTAGTGCAATGTTATCTAGTAATAATTTTTCGGGATCGGATCCCCTTCTAAATTCTCTACTATATCTTAGTGCAATGTTATCAAGTAGTATTTTTGAGGATCGGATCCCCTTCTAAATTCACTACTCTATCTTACTCAGCATGACAAGTATATCAAACCCTAGCGGTAGTATTGGTTTACTAGTGTACGTTGGAATGATTTATTATGTCATAATTAGGTCTGCTTAGTGCAATGTTATCTAGAAATATTTTTTCGGGATCCGCTGCCATTCTAAATTCACTACTATATCTTAGTGCAATGTTATCTAGTAGTATTTTTCGGTATCGGATCCCCTTCTAAATTCACTACTCAATCTTACTCAGCATGACAACTATATGAGACCCTAGCGGTAGTATTGGCTTACTAGTGTACGTTGGAACAGTTCATTATGTCATAATTAGGTCTGCTTATTGCAATATTATCTAGTAATAATTTTTCGGGATCGGATCCCCTTCTAAATTCTCTACTATATCTTAGTGCAATGTTATCTAGTAGTATTTTTGGGGATCGGACCCCCTTCTAAATTCATTACTCTATCTTACTCAGCATGACAACTATATGAGACCCTAGCGGTAGTATTGGTTACTAGTGTACGTTGGAACGGTTCATTATGTCATAATTAGTTCTCCGTAGTGCAATGTTATCTAGTAATAATTTTTCGGGATCGGATGACATTCTAAATTCACTACTATATCTTAGTGCAATGTTATCTAGAAGTATTTTTGGGGATCGGATCCCCTTCTAAATTCACTACTCTGTCTTATTCAGCATGACAACTATAAGAGACCCTAGTGGTAGTATTGGTTTACTAGTGTACGTTGGAACGATTCATTATGTCATAATTAGGTCTGCTTAGTGCAATGTTATCTAGTAATAATTTTTCGGGATCGGATCCCCTTCTAAATTCTCTACTATATCTTAGTGCAACGTTATTTAGTTGTATTTTTGGGGATCGGATCCCCTTCAAAATACACTACTCTATCTTACTCAGCATGACAACTATATCAGACCCTAGCGGTAGTATTGGTTTACCAGTGTACGTTGGAACGATTTATTATGTCATAATTAGGTCTGCTTAGTGCAATGTTATCTAGTAATAATTTTTCGGGATCGGATGCCATTCTAAATTCACTACTATATCTTAGTGCAATGTTATCTAGTAGTATTTTTGGGGATCGGATCCCCTTCTCAATTCACTACTCTATCTTACTCAACATGACAACTATATGAGAACCTAGCAGTAGTATTGGTTTACTAGTGTACGTTGGAACGGTTCATTATGTCATCATTAGGTCCGCTTAGTGCAATGTTATCTAGTAATAATTTTTTGAGATCGGATCCCATTCTGAATTCTCTACTATATGTTAGAGCAACATTTTCTAGTAGAATTTTTCGGGATCGGATCCCCTTCTAAATTCACTACTATATCTTACTCAGCATGACAACTATATGAGACCCTAGCGGTAGTATTGGTTTACTATTGTACGTTGGAACGGTTCACTATGTCATAATTAGGTCTGCTTAGTGCAATGTTATCTAGTAATAATTTTTCGGAATCGGATCCCCTTCTAAATTCTCAACTATATCTTAGTGCAATGTTATCTAGTAGTATTTTTGGGGATCAGATCCCCTTCTAAATTCATTACTCTATCTTACTCAGCATGACAACTATAAGAGACCCTAGCGGAAGTATTGGTTTACTAGTGTACGTTGGAACAGTTCATTATGTCATAATTAGGTCTGCTTAGCGCAATGTTATCTAGTAATAATTTTTCGGGATCGGATCCCCTTCTAAATTCTTTACTATATCTTAGTGCAATGTTGTCTAGTAGTATTTTTGGGGAACGGATCCCCTTCTAAATTAATTACTCTGTCTTACTCTGCATGACAACTATATGAGACCCTAGCGGTAGTATTGGTTTACTAGTGTACGTTGGAACGGTTCATTATGTCATAATTAGGTCTGCTTAGTGCAATGTTATCTAGTAATAATTTTTCGGGATCAGATCCCCTTCTAAATTCTCTACTATATCTTAGTGCAATGTTATATAGTAGTATTTTTGGGGATCGGATCCCCTTTTAAATTCACTACTCTATCTTACTCAGCATGACAACTATATGAGACCCTAGCGGTAGTATTGGTTACTAGTGTACGTTCTAACGGTTCATTATGTCATAATTACTTCTGCGTAGTGCAATGTTATCTAGTAATAATTTTTCGGGATCGGATGCCATTCTCAATTCACTACTATATCTTAGTGCAATGTTATCTAGTAGTATTTTTGGGGATCGGATCCCCTTCTAAATTCAGTACTCTGTCTTACTCAGAATGACAACTATATGAGACCCTACTGGTAGTATTGGTTTACTAGTGTACGTTGGAACGGTTAATTATGTCATAATTAGGTCTGCGTAGTGCAATGTTATGTAGTAATAATTTTTCGGGATCGGATCCCCTTCTAAATTCTCTACTATTTCTTAGTGCAACGTTATCTAGTTCTATTTTTGGGGATCGGATCCCCTTCTTAATTCACTACTCTTTCTTACTCAGCATGACAACTATATCAGACCTTAGCGGTAGTATTGGTTTACCAGTGTACGTTGGAACGATTTATTATGTCATAATTAGGTCTGCTTAGTGCAATGTTATCTAGCAATAATTTTTCGGGATCGGATGCCATTCTAAATTCACTACTATATTTTAGTGCAATGTTATCTAGTAGTATTTTTGGAGATCGGATCCCCTTCTAAATTCACTACTCTATCTCACTCAGCATGACAACTATATGAGACCCTAGCAGTAGTATTGGTTTACTAGTGTACGTTGGAACGGTTCATTACGTCATAATTAGGACCGCTTAGTGCAATGTTATCTAGTAACAATTTTTCGGGATCGGATACCCTTCTAAATTCACTACTATATCTTAGTGCAATGTTATCTAGTAGTATTTTTCTAGATCGGATCCCCTTCTAAATTCACTACTCTATCTTACTCAGCATGACTACTATATCAGACCCTAGCGGTAGTATTGGTTTACTAGTGTACGTTGGAACGGTTCATTATTTCATAATTAGTTCTGCTTAGTGCAATGTTATCTAGTAATAATTTTTCGGGATCGAATCCCCTTCTAAATTCTCTACTATATCTTAGTGCAATGTTATCTAGTAAAAATTTTTCGGGATCGGATACCCTTCTAAATTCACTACTATATCTTAGTGCAATGTTATCTAGTAGTATTTTTCGAGATCGGATCCCCTTCTAAATTCACTACTCTATCTTACTCCGCATGACAACTATATGAGACCCTTGCGGTAGTATTGGTTTACTAGTGTACGTTGGAACGGTTCATTATGTCATTATTAGGTCTGCTTTGTGCAATGTTATCTAGTAATAATTTTTCGGGATCGGATCCCCTTCTAAATTCTCTACTATATCTTAGTGCAACGTTATCTATTAGTATTTTTCGGGATCGGATCCCCTTCTAAAGTCACTACTCTATCTTACTCAACATGACAACTATATCAGACCCTAGCGGTAGTATTGGTTTACCAGTGTACGTTGGAACAATTCATTATGTCATAATTAGGTCTGCTTAGTGCAATGTTATCTAGTAATAATTTTTCGGGATCGAATCCCCTTCTAAATTCTCTACTATATCTTAGTGCAATGTTATCTAGTAGTATTTTTGGGGATCGGATCCCCTTCTAAATTCACTACTCAATCTTACTCAGCATGACAACTATATGAGACCCTAGCGGTAGTATTGGTTTACTAGTGTACGTTGGAACGGTTCATTATGTCATAATTAGGTCTGCTTAGCACAATGTTATCTAGTAATAATTTTTCGGGATCGGATCCTCTTCTAAATTCTTTACTATATCTTAGTGCAATGTTGTCTAGTAGTATTTTTGGGGATCGGATCCCCTTCTAAATTAATTACTCTGTCTTACTCTGCAAGACAACTATATGAGACCCTAGCGGTAGTATTGGTTTACTAGTGTACGTTGGAACGGTTCATTATGTCATAATTAGGTCTGCTTAGTGCAATGTTATCTAGTAATAATTTTTCGGGATCAGATCCCCTTCTAAATTCACTATTATATCTTAGTGCAATGTTTTCTAGTATTATTTTTGAGGATCGGATCCCCTTCTAAATTCACTACTCTGTCTTATTCAGCATGACCACTATAAGAGACCCTAGTGGTAGTATTGGTTTACTAGTGTACGTTGGAACGGTTCATTATGTTATAATTAGGTCTGCTTAGTGCAATGTTATCTAGTAATAATTTTTCGGGATCGGATCCCCTTCTAAATTCTCTACTATATCTTAGTGCAACGTTATCTAGTTGTATTTTTGGGGATCGGATCCCCTTCAAAATACACTACTCTATCTTACTCAGCATGACAACTATATCAGACCCTAGCGGTAGTATTGGTTTACCAGTGTACGTTGGAACGATTTATTATGTCATAATTAGGTCTGCTAAGTGCAATGTTATCTAGTAATTATTTTTCGGGATCGGATGCCATTCTAAATTCACTACTATATCTTAGTGCAATGTTATCTAGTAGTATTTTTGGGGATCGGATCCCCTTCTCAATTCACTACTCTATCTTACTCAGCATGACAACTATATGAGAACCTAGCAGTAGTATTGGTTTACTAGTGTACGTTGGAACGGTTCATTATGTCATAATTATGTCCGCTTAGTGCAATGTTATCTAGTAATAATTTTTCGGGATCGGATCCCATTCTAAATTGTCTACTATATGTTAGAGCAACATTTTCTAGTAGTATTTTTCGGGATCGGATCCCCTTCTAAATTCACTACTCTATCTTACTCAGCATGACAACTATATGAGACCCTAGTGGTAGTATTGGTTTACCATAGTACGTTGGAACGATTTATTATGTCATAATTAGGTCTGCTTAGTGCAATGTTATCTAGTAATAATTTTTCGGGATCGGATGCCATTCTAAATTCACTACTATATCTTAGTGCAATGTTATCTAGTAGTATTTTTGGAGATCGGATCCCCTTCTAAATTCACTACCCTATCTTACTCAGCATGACAACTATATGAGACCTTAGCAGTAGTATTGGTTTACTAGTGTACGTAGGAACGGTTCATTATGTCATTATTCTGTCCTCTTAGTGCAATGTTATCTAGTAATAATATATCGGGATCGGATCCCCTTCTAAATTCTCTACTATATCTTAGTGCAATGTTATCTAGTAGTATTTTTGGGGATCGAATCCCCTTCTAAATTCACTACTCTATCTTACTCAGCATGACAAGTATATCAAACCCTAGCGGTAGTATTGGTGTACTAGTGTACGTTGGAATGATTTATTATGTCATAATTAGGTCTGCTTAGTGCAATGTTATCTAGAAATATTTTTTCGGGATCCGCTGCCATTCTAAATTCACTACTATATCTTAGTGCAATGTTATCTAGTAGTATTTTTCGGTATCGGATTCCCTTCTAAATTCACTACTCTATCATACTCAGCATGACAACTATATGAGACCCTAGCGGTAGTATTGGTTTACTAGTGTACGTTGGAACAGTTCATTATGTCATAATTAGTTCTGCTTAGTGCAATGTTATATAGTAATAATGTTTCTGGATCGGATCCCCTTCTAAATTCTATACAATATCTTAGTGCAATGTTATCTAGTAGTATTTTTGGGGATCGGATCCCTTTATAAATTCATTACACTATCTTACTCAGCATGAAAACTATATGAGACCCTAGCGGTAGTATTGGTTACTTGTGTACGTTGGAACGGTTCATTATGTCATAATTAGTTCTGCGTAGTGCAATGTTATCTAGTAATAATTTTTCGGGATCGGATGCCATTCTCAATTCACTACTATATCTTAGTGCAATGTTATCTAGTAGTATTTTTGGGGATCGGATCCCCTTCTAAATTCAGTACTCTGTCTTACTCAGAATGACAACTATATGAGACCCTACTGGTAGTATTGGTTTACTAGTGTACGTTGGAACGGTTAATTATGTCATAATTAGGTCTGCTTAGTGCAATGTTATGTAGTAATAATTTTTCGGGATCGGATCCCCTTCTAAATTCTCTACTATTTCTTAGTGCAACGTTATCTAGTTCTATTTTTGGGGATCGGATCCCCTTCTTAATTCACTACACTTTCTTACTCAGCATGACAACTATATCAGACCTTAGCGGTAGTATTGGTTTACCATTGTACGTTGGAACGATTTATTATGTCATAATTAGGTCTTCTTAGTGCAATGTTATCTAGCAATAATTTTTCGGGATCGGATGCCATTCTAAATTCACTACTATATTTTAGTGCAATGTTATCTAGTAGTATTTTTGGAGATCGGATCCCCTTCTAAATTCACTACTCTATCTCACTCAGCATGACAACTATATGAGACCCTAGCAGTAGTATTGGTTTACTAGTGTACGTTGGAACGGTTCATTATGTCATAATTAGGACCGCTTAGTGCAATGTTATCTAGTAACAATTTTTCGGGATCGGATACCCTTCTAAATTCACTACTATATCTTAGTGCAATGTTATCTAGTAGTATTTTTCTAGATCGGATCCCCTTCTAAATTCACTACTCTATCTTACTCAGCATGACTACTATATCAGACCCTAGCGGTAGTATTGGTTTACTAGTGTACGTTGGAACGGTTCATTATTTCATAATTAGTTCTGCTTAGTGCAATGTTATCTAGTAATAATTTTTCGGGATCGAATCCCCTTCTAAATTCTCTACTATATCTTAGTGCAATGTTATCTAGTAAAAATTTTTCGGGATCGGATACCCTTCTAAATTCACTACTATATCTTAGTGCAATGTTATCTAGTAGTATTTTTCGAGATCGGATCCCCTTCTAAATTCACTACTCTATCTTACTCCGCATGACAACTATATGAGACCCTTGCGGTAGTATTGGTTTACTAGTGTACGTTGGAACGGTTCATTATGTCATTATTAGGTCTGCTTTGTGCAATGTTATCTAGTAATAATTTTTCGGGATCGGATCCTCTTCTAAATTCTCTACTATATCTTAGTGCAACGTTATCTATTAGTATTTTTCGGGATCGGATCCCCTTCTAAAGTCACTACTCTATCTTACTCAACATGACAACTATATCAGACCCTAGCGGTAGTATTGGTTTACCAGTGTCCGTTGGAACAATTTATTATGTCATAATTAGGTCTGCTTAGTGCAATGTTATCTAGCAATAATTTTTCGGGATCGGATGCCATTCTAAATTCACTACTATATCTTAGTGCAATGTTATCTAGTAGTATTTTTGGGGATCGGATCCCCTTCTAAATTCACAACTCTATCTTACTCAGCATAACAACTATATGAGACCCTAGCGGTGCTATTGGTTTACTAGTGTAGGTTAGAACGGTTCATTATGTCATAATTAGGTCTGCTTAGTGCAATGTTATCTAGTAATAATTTTTCGGGATCGAATCCCCTTCTAAATTCTCTACAATATCTTAGTGTAATGTTATCTAGTAGTATTTTTGGGGATCGGATCCCCTTCTAAATTCACTACTCAATCTTACTCAGCATGACATCTATATGAGATCCTAGCGGTAGTATTGGTTTACTAGTGTACGTTAGAACGGTTCATTATGTCATAATTAGGTCTGCTTAGCGCAATGTTATCTAGTAATAATTTTTCGGGATCGGATCCTCTTCTAAATTCTTTACTATATCTTAGTGCAATATTGTCTAGTAGTATTTTTGGGGATCGGATCCCCTTCTAAATTAATTACTCTGTCTTACTCTGCATGACAACTATATGAGACCCTAGCGGTAGTATCGGTTTACTAGTGTACGTTGGAACGGTTCATTATGTCATAATTAGGTCTGCTTAGTGCAATGTTATCTAGTAATAATTTTTCGGGATCAGATCCCCTTCTAAATTCACTACTATATCTTAGTGCAATGTTATCTAGTAGTATTTTTGAGGATCGGATCCCCTTCTAAATTCACTACTCTGTCTTATTCAGCATGACCACTATAAGAGACCCTAGTGGTAGTATTTGTTTACTAGTGTACGTTGGAACGGTTCATTATGTCATAATTAGGTCTGCTTAGTGCAATGTTATCTAGTAATAATTTTTCGGGATCGGATCCCCTTCTAAATTCTCTACTATATCTTAGTGCAACGTTATCTAGTTGTATTTTTGGGGATCGGATCCCCTTCAAAATACACTACTCTATCTTACTCAGCATGACAACTATATCAGACCCTAGCGGTAGTATTGGTTTACCAATGTACGTTGGAACGATTTATTATGTCATAATTAGGTCTGCTTAGTGCAATGTTATCTAGTAATAATTTTTCGGGATCGGATGCCATTCTAAATTCACTACTATATCTTAGTGCAATGTTATCTAGTAGTATTTTTGGGGATCGGATCCCCTTCTCAATTCACTACTCTATCTTACTCAGCATGACAACTATATGAGAACCTAGCCGTAGTATTGGTTTACTAGTGTACGTTGGAACGGTTCATTATGTCATAATTAGGTCCGCTTAGTGCAATGTTATCTAGTAATAATTTTTCGGGATCGGATCCCATTCTAAATTCTCTACTATATGTTAGAGCAACATTTTCTAGTAGTATTTTTCGGGATCGGATCCCCTTCTAAATTCACTACTCTATCTTACTCAGCATGACAACTATATGAGACCCTAGCGATAGTATTGGTTTACCAGTGTACGTTGGAACGATTTATTATGTCATAATTAGGTCTGCTTAGTGCAATGTTATCTAGTAATAATTTTTCGGGATCGGATGCCATTCTAAATTCACTACTATATCTTAGTGCAATGTTATCTAGAAGTATTTTTGGAGATCGGATCCCCTTCTAAATTCACTACCCTATCTTACTCAGCATGACAACTATATGAGAACTTAGCAGTAGTATTGGTTTACTAGTGTACGTTGGAACGGTTCATTATGTCATAATTAGGTCCTCTTAGTGCAATGTTATCTAGTAATAATTTTTCGGGATCGGATCCCCTTCTAAATTCTCTACTATATCTTAGTGCAATGTTATCTAGTAGTATTTTTGGGGATCGGATCGCCTTCTAAATTCACTACTCTATCTTACTCAGCATGACAAGTATATCAAACCCTAGCGGTAGTATTGGTTTACTAGTGTACGTTGGAATGATTTATTATGTCATAATTAGGTCTGCTTAGTGCAATGTTATCTAGAAATATTTTTTCGGGATCCGCTGCCATTCTAAATTCACTACTATATCTTAGTGCAATGTTATCTAGTAGTATTTTTCGGTATCGGATCCCCTTCTAAATTCACTACTCTATCTTACTCAGCATGACAACTATATCAGACCCTAGCGGTAGTATTGGTTTACTAGTGTACATTGGAACGGTTCATTATGTCATAATTAGTTCTGCTTAGTGCAATGTTATATAGTAATAATGTTTCTGGATCGGATCCCCTTCTAAATTCTATACTATATCTTACTGCAATGTTATCTAGTAGTATTTTTGGGGATCGGATCCCTTTATAAATTCATTACACTATCTTACTCCGCATGAAAACTATATGAGACCCTAGCGGTAGTATTGGTTTACTAGTGTACGTTGGAACGATTCATTATGTCATAATTAGTTCTGCTTAGTGCAATGTTACCTAGTAATAATTTTTCGAGATCGGATCCCCTTCTAAATTCTCTACTATTTCTTAGTGCAATGTTATCTAGTAGTATTTTTGGGGATCGGATCCCCTTCTAAACTCATTACTCTATCTTACTCAGCATGACAAATATATGAGACCCTAGCGGTAGTATTGGTTTACTAGTGTACGTTGGAACGGTTCACTATGTCATAATTAGGTCTGCTTAGTGCAATTTTATCTAGTAATAATTTTTCGGGATCGAATCCCCATCTAAATTCTCTACTATATCTTAGTGCAATGTTATCTAGTAGTATTTTTGGGGATCGGATCCCCTTCTAAATTCACTACTCAATCTTACTCAGCATGACAACTATATGAGACCCTAGCGGTAGTATTGGTTTACTAGTGTACGTTGGAACGGTTCATTATGTCATAATTAGGTCTGCTTAGCGCAATGTTATCTAGTAATAATTTTTCGGGATCGGATCCTCTTCTAAATTCTTTACTATATCTTAGTGCAATGTTGTCTAGTAGTACTTTTGGGGATCGGATCCCCTTCTAAATTAATTACTCTGTCTTACTCTGCATGACAACTATATGAGACCCTAGCGGTAGTATTGGTTTACTAGTGTACGTTGGAACGGTTCATTATGTCATAATTAGGTCTGCTTAGTGCAATGTTATCTAGTAATAATTTTTCGGGATCAGATCCCCTTCTAAATTCACTACTATATCTTAGTGCAATGTTTTCTAGTAGTATTTTTGAGGATCGGATCCCCTTCTAAATTCACTACTCTGTCTTATTCAGCATGACAACTATAAGAGACCCTAGTGGTAGTATTGGTTTACTAGTGTACGTTGGAACGGTTCATTATGTTATAATTAGGTCTGCTTAGTGCAATGTTATCTAGTAATAATTTTTCGGGATCGGATCCCCTTCTAAATTCTCTACTATATCTTAGTGCAACGTTATCTAGTTGTATTTTTGGGGATCGGATCCCCTTCAAAATACACTACTCTATCTTACTCAGCTTGACAACTATATCAGACCCTAGCGGTAGTATTGGTTTACCAGTGTACGTTGGAACGATTTATTATGTCATAATTAGGTCTGCTTAGTGCAATGTTATCTAGTAATTATTTTTCGGGATCGGATGCCATTCTAAATTCACTACTATATCTTAGTGCAATGTTATCTAGTAGTATTTTTGGGGATCGGATCCCCTTCTCAATTCACTACTCTATCTTACTCAGCATGACAACTATATGAGAACCTAGCAGTAGTATTGGTTTACTAGTGTACGTTGGAACGGTTCATTATGTCATAATTATGTCCGCTTAGTGCAATGTTATCTAGTAATAATTTTTCGGGATCGGATCCCATTCTAAATTGTCTACTATATGTTAGAGCAACATTTTCTAGTAGTATTTTTCGGGATCGGATCCCCTTCTAAATTCACTACTCTATCTTACTCAGCATGACAACTATATGAGACCCTAGTGGTAGTATTGGTTTACCATAGTACGTTGGAACGATTTATTATGTCATAATTAGGTCTGCTTAGTGCAATGTTATCTAGTAATAATTTTTCGGGATCGGATGCCATTCTAAATTCACTACTATATCTTAGTGCAATGTTATCTAGTAGTATTTTTGGAGATCGGATCCCCTTCTAAATTCACTACCCTATCTTACTCAGCATGACAACTATATGAGACCTTAGCAGTAGTATTGGTTTACTAGTGTACGTAGGAACGGTTCATTATGTCATTATTCTGTCCTTTTAGTGCAATGTTATCTAGTAATAATATATCGGGATCGGATCCCCTTCTAAATTCTCTACTATATCTTAGTGCAATGTTATCTAGTAGTATTTTTGGGGATCGAATCCCCTTCTAAATTCACTACTCTATCTTACTCAGCATGACAAGTATATCAAACCCTAGCGGTAGTATTGGTGTACTAGTGTACGTTGGAATGATTTATTATGTCATAATTAGGTCTGCTTAGTGCAATGTTATCTAGAAATATTTTTTCGGGATCCGCTGCCATTCTAAATTCACTACTATATCTTAGTGCAATGTTATCTAGTAGTATTTTTCGGTATCGGATTCCCTTCTAAATTCACTACTCTATCATACTCAGCATGACAACTATATGAGACCCTAGCGGTAGTATTGGTTTACTAGTGTACGTTGGAACAGTTCATTATGTCATAATTAGTTCTGCTTAGTGCAATGTTATATAGTAATAATGTTTCTGGATCGGATCCCCTTCTAAATTCTATACAATATCTTAGTGCAATGTTATCTAGTAGTATTTTTGGGGATCAGATCCCTTTATAAATTCATTACACTATCTTACTTAGCATGAAAACTATATGAGACCCTAGCGGTAGTATTGGTTACTAGTGTACGTTGGAACGGTTCATTATGTCATAATTAGTTCTGCGTAGTGCAATGTTATCTAGTAATAATTTTTCGGGATCGGATGCCATTCTCAATTCACTACTATATCTTAGTGCAATGTTATCTAGTAGTATTTTTGGGGATCGGATCCCCTTCTAAATTCAGTACTCTGTCTTACTCAGAATGACAACTATATGAGACCCTACTGGTAGTATTGGTTTACTAGTGTACGTTGGAACGGTTAATTATGTCATAATTAGGTCTGCTTAGTGCAATGTTATGTAGTAATAATTTTTCGGGATCGGATCCCCTTCTAAATTCTCTACTATTTCTTAGTGCAACGTTATCTAGTTCTATTTTTGGGGATCGGATCCCCTTCTTAATTCACTACACTTTCTTACTCAGCATGACAACTATATCAGACCTTAGCGGTAGTATTGGTTTACCATTGTACGTTGGAACGATTTATTATGTCATAATTAGGTCTTCTTAGTGCAATGTTATCTAGCAATAATTTTTCGGGATCGGATGCCATTCTAAATTCACTACTATATTTTAGTGCAATGTTATCTAGTAGTATTTTTGGAGATCGGATCCCCTTCTAAATTCACTACTCTATCTCACTCAGCATGACAACTATATGAGACCCTAGCAGTAGTATTGGTTTACTAGTGTACGTTGGAACGGTTCATTATGTCATAATTAGGACCGCTTAGTGCAATGTTATCTAGTAACAATTTTTCGGGATCGGATACCCTTCTAAATTCACTACTATATCTTAGTGCAATGTTATCTAGTAGTATTTTTCTAGATCGGATCCCCTTCTAAATTCACTACTCTATCTTACTCCGCATGACAACTATATGAGACCCTTGCGGTAGTATTGGTTTACTAGTGTACGTTGGAACGGTTCATTATGTCATTATTAGGTCTGCTTTGTGCAATGTTATCTAGTAATAATTTTTCGGGATCGAATCCCCTTCTAAATTCTCTACTATATCTTAGTGCAATGTTATCTAGTAAAAATTTTTCGGGATCGGATACCCTTCTAAATTCACTACTATATCTTAGTGCAATGTTATCTAGTAGTATTTTTCGAGATCGGATCCCCTTCTAAATTCACTACTCTATCTTACTCCGCATGACAACTATATGAGACCCTTGCGGTAGTATTGGTTTACTAGTGTACGTTGGAACGGTTCATTATGTCATTATTAGGTCTGCTTTGTGCAATGTTATCTAGTAATAATTTTTCGGGATCGGATCCCCTTCTAAATTCTCTACTATATCTTAGTGCAACGTTATCTATTAGTATTTTTCGGGATCGGATCCCCTTCTAAAGTCACTACTCTATCTTACTCAACATGACAACTATATCAGACCCTAGCGGTAGTATTGGTTTACCAGTGTCCGTTGGAACAATTTATTATGTCATAATTAGGTCTGCTTAGTGCAATGTTATCTAGCAATAATTTTTCGGGATCGGATGCCATTCTAAATTCACTACTATATCTTAGTGCAATGTTATCTAGTAGTATTTTTGGGGATCGGATCCCCTTCTAAATTCACTACTCTATCTTGCTCAGCATGACAACTATATGAGACCCTAGCGGTAGTATTGGTTTACTAGTGTAGGTTAGAACGGTTCATTATGTCATAATTAGGTCTGCTTAGTGCAATGTTATCTAGTAATAATTTTTCGGGATCGAATCCCCTTCTAAATTCTCTACAATATCTTAGTGTAATGTTATCTAGTAGTATTTTTGGGGATCGGATCCCCTTCTAAATTCACTACTCAATCTTACTCAGCATGACAACTATATGAGACCCTAGCGGTAGTATTGGTTTACTAGTGTACGTTGGAACGGTTCATTATGTCATAATTAGGTCTGCTTAGCGCAATGTTATCTAGTAATAATTTTTCGGGATCGGATCCTCTTCTAAATTCTTTACTATATCTTAGTGCAATGTTGTCTAGTAGTATTTTTGGGGATCGGATCCCCTTCTAAATTAATTACTCTGTCTTACTCTGCATGACAACTATATGAGACCCTAGCGGTAGTATTGGTTTACTAGTGTACGTTGGAACGGTTTATTATGTCATAATTAGGTCTGCTTAGTGCAATGTTATCTAGTAATAATTTTTCGGGATCAGATCCCCTTCTAAATTCACTACTATATCTTAGTGCAATGTTATCTAGTAGTATTTTTGAGGATCGGATCCCCTTCTAAATTCACTACTCTGTCTTATTCAGCATGACCACTATAAGAGACCCTAGTGGTAGTATTTGTTTACTAGTGTACGTTGGAACGGTTCATTATGTCATAATTAGGTCTGCTTAGTGCAATGTTATCTAGTAATAATTTTTCGGGATCGGATCCCCTTCTAAATTCTCTACTATATCTTAGTGCAACGTTATCTAGTTGTATTTTTGGGGATCGGATCCCCTTCAAAATACACTACTCTATCTTACTCAGCATGACAACTATATCAGACCCTAGCGGTAGTATTGGTTTACCAATGTACGTTGGAACGATTTATTATGTCATAATTAGGTCTGCTTAGTGCAATGTTATCTAGTAATAATTTTTCGGGATCGGATCCCATTCTAAATTCTCTACTATATGTTAGAGCAACATTTTCTAGTAGTATTTTGCGGGATCGGATCCCCTTCTAAATTCACTACTCTATCTTACTCAGCATGACAACTATATGAGACCCTAGCGATAGTATTGGTTTACCAGTGTACGTTGGAACGATTTATTATGTCATAATTAGGTCTGCTTAGTGCAATGTTATCTAGTAATAATTTTTCGGGATCGGATGCCATTCTAAATTCACTACTATATCTTAGTGCAATGTTATCTAGAAGTATTTTTGGAGATCGGATCCCCTTCTAAATTCACTACCCTATCTTACTCAGCATGACAACTATATGAGAACTTAGCAGTAGTATTGGTTTACTAGTGTACGTTGGAACGGTTCATTATGTCATAATTAGGTCCTCTTAGTGCAATGTTATCTAGTAATAATTTATCGGGATCGGTTCCCCTTCTAAATTCTCTACTATATCTTAGTGCAATGTTATCTAGTAGTATTTTTGGGGATCGGATCGCCTTCTAAATTCACTACTCTATCTTACTCAGCATGACAAGTATATCAAACCCTAGCGGTAGTATTGGTTTACTAGTGTACGTTGGAATGATTTATTATGTCATAATTAGGTCTGCTTAGTGCAATGTTTTCTAGAAATATTTTTTCGGGATCCTCTGCCATTCTAAATTCACTACTATATCTTAGTGCAATGTTATCTAGTAGTATTTTTTGGTATCGGATCCCCTTCTAAATTCACTACTCTATCTTACTCAGCATGACAACTATATCAGACCCTAGCGGTAGTATTGGTTTACTAGTGTACATTGGAACGGTTCATTATGTCATAATTAGTTCTGCTTAGTGCAATGTTATATAGTAATAATGTTTCTGGATCGGATCCCCTTCTAAATTCTATACTATATCTTAGTGCAATGTTATCTAGTAGTATTTTTGGGGATCGGATCCCTTTATAAATTCATTACACTATCTTACTCCGCATGAAAACTATATGAGACCCTAGCGGTAGTATTGGTTTACTAGTGTACGTTGGAACGGTTCATTATGTCATAATTAGTTCTGCTTAGTGCAATGTTACCTAGTAATAATTTTTCGAGATCGGATCCCCTTCTAAATTCTCTACTATTTCTTAGTGCAATGTTATCTAGTAGTATTTTTGGGGATCGGATCCCCTTCTAAACTCATTACTCTATCTTACTCAGCATGACAAATATATGAGACCCTAGCGGTAGTATTGGTTTACTAGTGTACGTTGGAACGGTTCACTATGTCATAATTAGGTCTGCTTAGTGCAATGTTATCTAGTAATAATTTTTCGGGATCGAATCCCCATCTAAATTCTCTACTATATCTTAGTGCAATGTTATCTAGTAGTATTTTTGGGGATCGGATCCCCTTCTAAATTCACTACTCAATCTTACTCAGCATGACAACTATATGAGACCCTAGCGGTAGTATTGGTTTACTAGTGTACGTTGGAACGGTTCATTATGTCATAATTAGGTCTGCTTAGCGCAATGTTATCTAGTAATAATTTTTCGGGATCGGATCCTCTTCTAAATTCTTTACTATATCTTAGTGCAATGTTGTCTAGTAGTATTTTTGGGGATCGGATCCCCTTCTAAATTAATTACTCTGTCTTACTCTGCATGACAACTATATGAGACCCTAGTGGTAGTATTGGTTTACTAGTGTACGTTGGAACGGTTCATTATGTCATAATTAGATCTGCTTAGTGCAATGTTATCTAGTAATAATTTTTCGGGATCAGATCCCCTTCTAAATTCACTACTATATCTTAGTGCAATGTTTTCTAGTAGTATTTTTGAGGATCGGATCCCCTTCTAAATTCACTACTCTGTCTTATTCAGCATGACAACTATAAGAGACCCTAGGGGTAGTATTGGTTTACTAGTGTACGTTGGAACGGTTCATTATGTTATAATTAGGTCTGCTTAGTGCAATGTTATCTAGTAATAATTTTTCGGGATCGGATCCCCTTCTAAATTCTCTACTATATCTTAGTGCAACGTTATCTAGTTGTATTTTTGGGGATCGGATCCCCTTCAAAATACACTACTCTATCTTACTCAGCATGACAACTATATGAGACCCTAGCGGTAGTATTGGTTTACCAGTGTACGTTGGAACGATTTATTATGTCATAATTAGGTCTGATTAGTGCAATGTTATCTAGTAATTATTTTTCGGGATCGGATGCCATTCTAAATTCACTACTATATCTTAGTGCAATGTTATCTAGTAGTATTTTTGGGGATCGGATCCCCTTCTCAATTCACTACTCTATCTTACTCAGCATGACAACTATATAAGAACCTAGCAGTAGTATTGGCTTACTAGTGTACGTTGGAACGGTTCATTATGTCACAATTAGGTCCGCTTAGTGCAATGTTATCTAGTAATAATTTTTCGGGATCGGATCCCATTCTAAATTCTCTACTATATGTTAGAGCAACATTTTCTTGTAGTATTTTTCGGGATCGGATCCCCTTCTAAATTCACTACTCTATCTTACTCAGCATGACAACTATATGAGACCCTAGTGGTAGTATTGGTTTACCAGTGTACGTTGGAACGATTTATTATGTCATAATTAGGTCTGCTTAGTGCAATGTTATCTAGTAATAATTTTTCGGGATCGGATGCCATTCTAAATTCACTACTATATCTTAGTGCAATGTTGTCTAGTAGTATTTTTGGAGATCGGATCCCCTTCTAAATTCACTACCCTATCTTACTCAGCATGACAACTATATGAGACCTTAGCAGTAGTATTGGTTTACTAGTGTACGTAGGAACGGTTCATTATGTCATTATTAGGTCCTCTTAGTGCAATGTTATCTAGTAATAATATATCGGGATCGGATCCCCTTCTAAATTCTCTACTATATCTTAGTGCAATGTTATCTAGTAGTATTTTTGGGGATCGAATCCCCTTCTAAATTCACTACTCTATCTTACTCAGCATGACAAGTATATCAAACCCTAGCGGTAGTATTGGTGTACTAGTGTACGTTGGAATGATTTATTATGTCATAATTAGGTCTGCTTAGTGCAATGTCATCTAGAAATATTTTTTCGGGATCCGCTGCCATTCTAAATTCACTACTATATCTTAGTGCAATGTTATCTAGTTGTATTTTTCGGTATCGGATCCCCTTCTAAATTCACTACTCTATCATACTCAGCATGACAACTATATGAGACCCTAGCGGTAGTATTGGTTTACTAGTGTACGTTGGAACAGTTCATTATGTCATAATTAGTTCTGCTTAGTGCAATGTTATATAGTAATAATGTTTCTGGATCGGATCCCCTTCTAAATTCTCTACTATATCTTAGTGCAATGTTATATAGTAGTATTTTTGGGGATCGTATCCCCTTCTAAATTCACTACTCTGTCTTACTCAGCATGAAAACTATATGAGACCCTAGCGGTAGTATAGGTTTACTAGTGTACGTTGGAATGGTTCATTATGTCATACTTAGTTCTGCTTAGTGCAATGTTACCTAGTAATAATTTTTCGAGATCGGATCCCCTTCTAAATTCTCTACTATTTCTTAGTGCAATGTTATCTAGTAGTATTTTTGGGGATCGGATCCCGTTCTAAACTAATTACTCTATCTTACTCAGTATGACAACTATATGAGACCCTAGCGGTAGTATTGGTTTACTAGTGTACGTTGGAACGGTTCACTATGTCATAATTTGGTCTGCTTAGTGCAATGTTATCTAGTAATAATTTTTCGGGATCGGATCCCCTTCTAAATTCTCAACTATATCTTAGTGCAATGTTATCTAGTAGTATTTTTGGGGATCAGATCCCCTTCTAAATTCATTACTCTATCTTACTCAGCATGACAACTATAAGAGACCCTAGCGGAAGTATTGGTTTACTAGTGTACGTTGGAACGGTTCTTTATGTCATAATTAGGTCTGCTTAGCGCAATGTTATGTAGTAATAATTTTTCGGGATCGGATCCCCTTCTAAATTCTTTACTATATCTTAGTGCAATGTTGTCTAGTAGTATTATTGGGGATCGGATCCCCTTCTAAATTAATTACTCTGTCTTACTCTGCATGACAACTATATGAGACCCTAGCGGTAGTATTGGTTTACTAGTGTACGTTGGAACGGTTCATTATGTCATAATTAGGTCTGCTTAGTGCAATGTTATCTAGTAATAATTTTTCGGGATCAGATCCCCTTCTAAATTCTCTACTATATCTTAGTGCAATGTTATATAGTAGTATTTTTGGGGATCGTATCCCCTTCTAAATTAACTACTCCGTCTTACTCAGCATGAAAACTATATGAGACCCTAGCGGTATTATTGGTTTACTAGTGTACGTTGGAACGGTTCATTATGTCATAATTAGGTCTGCTTAGTGCAATGTTATCTAGTAATAATTTTTCGGGATCAGATCCCCTTCTAAATTCTCTACTATATCCTAGTGCAATGTTATATAGTAGTATTTTTGGGGATCGTATCCCCTTCTAAATTCACTACTCTGTCTTACTCAGCATGAAAACTATATGAGACCCTAGCGGTAGTATTGGTTACTAGAGTACGTTGGAACGGTTCATTATGTCATAATTAGTTCTGCGTAGTGCAATGTTATCTTGTAATAATTTTTCGGGATCAGATGCCATTCTCAATTCACTACTATATCTTAGTGCAATGTTATCTAGTAGTATTTTTGGGGATCGGATCCCCTTCTAAATTCACTACTCTGTCTTACTCAGAATGACAACTATATGAGACCCTCCTGGTAGTATTGGTTTACTAGTGTACGTTGGAACGGTTAATTATGTCATAATTAGGTCTGCTTAGTGCAATGTTATGTAGTAATAATTTTTTGGGATCAGATCCCCTTCTAAATTCTCTACTATTTCTTAGTGCAACGTTATCTAGCTGTATTTTTGGGGATCGGATCCCCTTCTAAATTCACTACTCTTTCTTACTCCGCATGACAACTATATCAGACCTTAGCGGTAGTATTGGTTTACCAGTGTACGTTGGAACGATTTATTATGTCATAATTAGGTATGCTTAGTGCAATGTTATCTAGCAATAATTTTTCGGGATCGGATGCCATTTTAAATTCACTACTATATTTTAGTGCAATGTTATCTAGTAGTATTTTTGGAGATCGGATCCCCTTCTAAATTCACTACTCTTTCTTACTCAGCATGACAACTATATGAGACCCTAGCAGTAGTATTGGTTTACTAGTGTACGTTGGAACGGTTCACTATGTCATAATTAGGTCTGCTTAGTGCAATGTTATCTAGTAATAATTTTTCGGGAACGGATCCCCTTCTAAATTCTCAACTATATTTTAGTGCAATGTTATCTAGGAGTATTTTTGGGGATCAGATCCCCTTCTAAATTCATTACTCTATCTTACTCAGCATGACAACTATAAGAGACCCTAGCGGAAGTATTGGTTTACTAGTGTACGTTGGAACGGTTCATTATGTCATAATTAGGTCTGCTTAGCGCAATGTTATATAGTAATAATTTTTCGGGATCGGATCCCCTTCTAAATTCTCAACTATATCTTAGTGCAATGTTATCTAGTAGTATTTTTGGGGATCAGATCCCCTTCTAAATTCATTACTCTATCTTACTCAGCTTGACAACTATAAGAGACCCTAGCGGAAGTATTGGTTTACTAGTGTACGTTGGAACGGTTCATTATGTCATAATTTGGTCTGCTTTGCGCAATGTTATGTAGTAATAATTTTTCGGGATCGGATCCCCTTCTAAATTCTTTACTATATCTTAGTGCAATGTTGTCTAGTAGTATTTTTGGGGATCGGATCCCCTTCTAAATTAATTACTCTGTCTTACTCTGCATGACAACTATATGAGACCCTAGCGGTAGTATTGGTTTACTAGTGTACGTTGGAACGGTTAATTATGTCATAATTAGGTCTGCTTAGTGCAATGTTATGTAGTAATAATTTTTTGGGATCAGATCCCCTTCTAAATTCTCTACTATTTCTTAGTGCAACGTTATCTAGCTGTATTTTTGGGGATCGGATCCCCTTCTAAATTCACTACTCTTTCTTACTCAGCATGACAACTATATCAGACCTTAGCGGTAGTATTGGTTTACCAGTGTACGTTGGAACGATTTATTATGTCATAATTAGGACCGCTTAGTGCAATGTTATCTAGTAACAATTTTTCGGGATCGGATCCCCTTCTAAATTCTATACAATATCTTAGTGCAATGTTATCTAGTAGTATTTTTGGGGATCAGATCCCTTTATAAATTCATTACACTATCTTACTTAGCATGAAAACTATATGAGACCCTAGCGGTAGTATTGGTTACTAGTGTACGTTGGAACGGTTCATTATGTCATAATTAGTTCTGCGTAGTGCAATGTTATCTAGTAATAATTTTTCGGGATCGGATGCCATTCTCAATTCACTACTATATCTTAGTGCAATGTTATCTAGTAGTATTTTTGGGGATCGGATCCCCTTCTAAATTCAGTACTCTGTCTTACTCAGAATGACAACTATATGAGACCCTACTGGTAGTATTGGTTTACTAGTGTACGTTGGAACGGTTAATTATGTCATAATTAGGTCTGCTTAGTGCAATGTTATGTAGTAATAATTTTTCGGGATCGGATCCCCTTCTAAATTCTCTACTATTTCTTAGTGCAACGTTATCTAGTTCTATTTTTGGGGATCGGATCCCCTTCTTAATTCACTACACTTTCTTACTCAGCATGACAACTATATCAGACCTTAGCGGTAGTATTGGTTTACCATTGTACGTTGGAACGATTTATTATGTCATAATTAGGTCTTCTTAGTGCAATGTTATCTAGCAATAATTTTTCGGGATCGGATGCCATTCTAAATTCACTACTATATTTTAGTGCAATGTTATCTAGTAGTATTTTTGGAGATCGGATCCCCTTCTAAATTCACTACTCTATCTCACTCAGCATGACAACTATATGAGACCCTAGCAGTAGTATTGGTTTACTAGTGTACGTTGGAACGGTTCATTATGTCATAATTAGGACCGCTTAGTGCAATGTTATCTAGTAACAATTTTTCGGGATCGGATACCCTTCTAAATTCACTACTATATCTTAGTGCAATGTTATCTAGTAGTATTTTTCTAGATCGGATCCCCTTCTAAATTCACTACTCTATCTTACTCCGCATGACAACTATATGAGACCCTTGCGGTAGTATTGGTTTACTAGTGTACGTTGGAACGGTTCATTATGTCATTATTAGGTCTGCTTTGTGCAATGTTATCTAGTAATAATTTTTCGGGATCGAATCCCCTTCTAAATTCTCTACTATATCTTAGTGCAATGTTATCTAGTAAAAATTTTTCGGGATCGGATACCCTTCTAAATTCACTACTATATCTTAGTGCAATGTTATCTAGTAGTATTTTTCGAGATCGGATCCCCTTCTAAATTCACTACTCTATCTTACTCCGCATGACAACTATATGAGACCCTTGCGGTAGTATTGGTTTACTAGTGTACGTTGGAACGGTTCATTATGTCATTATTAGGTCTGCTTTGTGCAATGTTATCTAGTAATAATTTTTCGGGATCGGATCCCCTTCTAAATTCTCTACTATATCTTAGTGCAACGTTATCTATTAGTATTTTTCGGGATCGGATCCCCTTCTAAAGTCACTACTCTATCTTACTCAACATGACAACTATATCAGACCCTAGCGGTAGTATTGGTTTACCAGTGTCCGTTGGAACAATTTATTATGTCATAATTAGGTCTGCTTAGTGCAATGTTATCTAGCAATAATTTTTCGGGATCGGATGCCATTCTAAATTCACTACTATATCTTAGTGCAATGTTATCTAGTAGTATTTTTGGGGATCGGATCCCCTTCTAAATTCACTACTCTATCTTGCTCAGCATGACAACTATATGAGACCCTAGCGGTAGTATTGGTTTACTAGTGTAGGTTAGAACGGTTCATTATGTCATAATTAGGTCTGCTTAGTGCAATGTTATCTAGTAATAATTTTTCGGGATCGAATCCCCTTCTAAATTCTCTACAATATCTTAGTGTAATGTTATCTAGTAGTATTTTTGGGGATCGGATCCCCTTCTAAATTCACTACTCAATCTTACTCAGCATGACAACTATATGAGACCCTAGCGGTAGTATTGGTTTACTAGTGTACGTTGGAACGGTTCATTATGTCATAATTAGGTCTGCTTAGCGCAATGTTATCTAGTAATAATTTTTCGGGATCGGATCCTCTTCTAAATTCTTTACTATATCTTAGTGCAATGTTGTCTAGTAGTATTTTTGGGGATCGGATCCCCTTCTAAATTAATTACTCTGTCTTACTCTGCATGACAACTATATGAGACCCTAGCGGTAGTATTGGTTTACTAGTGTACGTTGGAACGGTTTATTATGTCATAATTAGGTCTGCTTAGTGCAATGTTATCTAGTAATAATTTTTCGGGATCAGATCCCCTTCTAAATTCACTACTATATCTTAGTGCAATGTTATCTAGTAGTATTTTTGAGGATCGGATCCCCTTCTAAATTCACTACTCTGTCTTATTCAGCATGACCACTATAAGAGACCCTAGTGGTAGTATTTGTTTACTAGTGTACGTTGGAACGGTTCATTATGTCATAATTAGGTCTGCTTAGTGCAATGTTATCTAGTAATAATTTTTCGGGATCGGATCCCCTTCTAAATTCTCTACTATATCTTAGTGCAACGTTATCTAGTTGTATTTTTGGGGATCGGATCCCCTTCAAAATACACTACTCTATCTTACTCAGCATGACAACTATATCAGACCCTAGCGGTAGTATTGGTTTACCAATGTACGTTGGAACGATTTATTATGTCATAATTAGGTCTGCTTAGTGCAATGTTATCTAGTAATAATTTTTCGGGATCGGATGCCATTCTAAATTCACTACTATATCTTAGTGCAATGTTATCTAGTAGTATTTTTGGGGATCGGATCCCCTTCTCAATTCACTACTCTATCTTACTCAGCATGACAACTATATGAGAACCTAGCCGTAGTATTGGTTTACTAGAGTACGTTGGAACGGTTCATTATGTCATAATTAGGTCCGCTTAGTGCAATGTTATCTAGTAATAATTTTTCGGGATCGGATCCCATTCTAAATTCTCTACTATATGTTAGAGCAACATTTTCTAGTAGTATTTTGCGGGATCGGATCCCCTTCTAAATTCACTACTCTATCTTACTCAGCATGACAACTATATGAGACCCTAGCGATAGTATTGGTTTACCAGTGTACGTTGGAACGATTTATTATGTCATAATTAGGTCTGCTTAGTGCAATGTTATCTAGTAATAATTTTTCGGGATCGGATGCCATTCTAAATTCACTACTATATCTTAGTGCAATGTTATCTAGAAGTATTTTTGGAGATCGGATCCCCTTCTAAATTCACTACCCTATCTTACTCAGCATGACAACTATATGAGAACTTAGCAGTAGTATTGGTTTACTAGTGTACGTTGGAACGGTTCATTATGTCATAATTAGGTCCTCTTAGTGCAATGTTATCTAGTAATAATTTATCGGGATCGGTTCCCCTTCTAAATTCTCTACTATATCTTAGTGCAATGTTATCTAGTAGTATTTTTGGGGATCGGATCGCCTTCTAAATTCACTACTCTATCTTACTCAGCATGACAAGTATATCAAACCCTAGCGGTAGTATTGGTTTACTAGTGTACGTTGGAATGATTTATTATGTCATAATTAGGTCTGCTTAGTGCAATGTTTTCTAGAAATATTTTTTCGGGATCCTCTGCCATTCTAAATTCACTACTATATCTTAGTGCAATGTTATCTAGTAGTATTTTTTGGTATCGGATCCCCTTCTAAATTCACTACTCTATCTTACTCAGCATGACAACTATATCAGACCCTAGCGGTAGTATTGGTTTACTAGTGTACATTGGAACGGTTCATTATGTCATAATTAGTTCTGCTTAGTGCAATGTTATATAGTAATAATGTTTCTGGATCGGATCCCCTTCTAAATTCTATACTATATCTTAGTGCAATGTTATCTAGTAGTATTTTTGGGGATCGGATCCCTTTATAAATTCATTACACTATCTTACTCCGCATGAAAACTATATGAGACCCTAGCGGTAGTATTGGTTTACTAGTGTACGTTGGAACGGTTCATTATGTCATAATTAGTTCTGCTTAGTGCAATGTTACCTAGTAATAATTTTTCGAGATCGGATCCCCTTCTAAATTCTCTACTATTTCTTAGTGCAATGTTATCTAGTAGTATTTTTGGGGATCGGATCCCCTTCTAAACTCATTACTCTATCTTACTCAGCATGACAAATATATGAGACCCTAGCGGTAGTATTGGTTTACTAGTGTACGTTGGAACGGTTCACTATGTCATAATTAGGTCTGCTTAGTGCAATGTTATCTAGTAATAATTTTTCGGGATCGAATCCCCATCTAAATTCTCTACTATATCTTAGTGCAATGTTATCTAGTAGTATTTTTGGGGATCGGATCCCCTTCTAAATTCACTACTCAATCTTACTCAGCATGACAACTATATGAGACCCTAGCGGTAGTATTGGTTTACTAGTGTACGTTGGAACGGTTCATTATGTCATAATTAGGTCTGCTTAGCGCAATGTTATCTAGTAATAATTTTTCGGGATCGGATCCTCTTCTAAATTCTTTACTATATCTTAGTGCAATGTTGTCTAGTAGTATTTTTGGGGATCGGATCCCCTTCTAAATTAATTACTCTGTCTTACTCTGCATGACAACTATATGAGACCCTAGTGGTAGTATTGGTTTACTAGTGTACGTTGGAACGGTTCATTATGTCATAATTAGATCTGCTTAGTGCAATGTTATCTAGTAATAATTTTTCGGGATCAGATCCCCTTCTAAATTCACTACTATATCTTAGTGCAATGTTTTCTAGTAGTATTTTTGAGGATCGGATCCCCTTCTAAATTCACTACTCTGTCTTATTCAGCATGACAACTATAAGAGACCCTAGGGGTAGTATTGGTTTACTAGTGTACGTTGGAACGGTTCATTATGTTATAATTAGGTCTGCTTAGTGCAATGTTATCTAGTAATAATTTTTCGGGATCGGATCCCCTTCTAAATTCTCTACTATATCTTAGTGCAACGTTATCTAGTTGTATTTTTGGGGATCGGATCCCCTTCAAAATACACTACTCTATCTTACTCAGCATGACAACTATATGAGACCCTAGCGGTAGTATTGGTTTACCAGTGTACGTTGGAACGATTTATTATGTCATAATTAGGTCTGATTAGTGCAATGTTATCTAGTAATTATTTTTCGGGATCGGATGCCATTCTAAATTCACTACTATATCTTAGTGCAATGTTATCTAGTAGTATTTTTGGGGATCGGATCCCCTTCTCAATTCACTACTCTATCTTACTCAGCATGACAACTATATAAGAACCTAGCAGTAGTATTGGCTTACTAGTGTACGTTGGAACGGTTCATTATGTCACAATTAGGTCCGCTTAGTGCAATGTTATCTAGTAATAATTTTTCGGGATCGGATCCCATTCTAAATTCTCTACTATATGTTAGAGCAACATTTTCTTGTAGTATTTTTCGGGATCGGATCCCCTTCTAAATTCACTACTCTATCTTACTCAGCATGACAACTATATGAGACCCTAGTGGTAGTATTGGTTTACCAGTGTACGTTGGAACGATTTATTATGTCATAATTAGGTCTGCTTAGTGCAATGTTATCTAGTAATAATTTTTCGGGATCGGATGCCATTCTAAATTCACTACTATATCTTAGTGCAATGTTGTCTAATAGTATTTTTGGAGATCGGATCCCCTTCTAAATTCACTACCCTATCTTACTCAGCATGACAACTATATGAGACCTTAGCAGTAGTATTGGTTTACTAGTGTACGTAGGAACGGTTCATTATGTCATTATTAGGTCCTCTTAGTGCAATGTTATCTAGTAATAATATATCGGGATCGGATCCCCTTCTAAATTCTCTACTATATCTTAGTGCAATGTTATCTAGTAGTATTTTTGGGGATCGAATCCCCTTCTAAATTCACTACTCTATCTTACTCAGCATGACAAGTATATCAAACCCTAGCGGTAGTATTGGTGTACTAGTGTACGTTGGAATGATTTATTATGTCATAATTAGGTCTGCTTAGTGCAATGTCATCTAGAAATATTTTTTCGGGATCCGCTGCCATTCTAAATTCACTACTATATCTTAGTGCAATGTTATCTAGTTGTATTTTTCGGTATCGGATCCCCTTCTAAATTCACTACTCTATCATACTCAGCATGACAACTATATGAGACCCTAGCGGTAGTATTGGTTTACTAGTGTACGTTGGAACAGTTCATTATTTCATAATTAGTTCTGCTTAGTGCAATGTTATATAGTAATAATGTTTCTGGATCGGATCCCCTTCTAAATTCTCTACTATATCTTAGTGCAATGTTATATAGTAGTATTTTTGGGGATCGTATCCCCTTCTAAATTCACTACTCTGTCTTACTCAGCATGAAAACTATATGAGACCCTAGCGGTAGTATAGGTTTACTAGTGTACGTTGGAATGGTTCATTATGTCATACTTAGTTCTGCTTAGTGCAATGTTACCTAGTAATAATTTTTCGAGATCGGATCCCCTTCTAAATTCTCTACTATTTCTTAGTGCAATGTTATCTAGTAGTATTTTTGAGGATCGGATCCCGTTCTAAACTAATTACTCTATCTTACTCAGTATGACAACTATATGAGACCCTAGCGGTAGTATTGGTTTACTAGTGTACGTTGGAACGGTTCACTATGTCATAATTTGGTCTGCTTAGTGCAATGTTATCTAGTAATAATTTTTCGGGATCGGATCCCCTTCTAAATTCTCAACTATATCTTAGTGCAATGTTATCTAGTAGTATTTTTGGGGATCAGATCCCCTTCTAAATTCATTACTCTATCTTACTCAGCATGACAACTATAAGAGACCCTAGCGGAAGTATTGGTTTACTAGTGTACGTTGGAACGGTTCTTTATGTCATAATTAGGTCTGCTTAGCGCAATGTTATGTAGTAATAATTTTTCGGGATCGGATCCCCTTCTAAATTCTTTACTATATCTTAGTGCAATGTTGTCTAGTAGTATTATTGGGGATCGGATCCCCTTCTAAATTAATTACTCTGTCTTACTCTGCATGACAACTATATGAGACCCTAGCGGTAGTATTGGTTTACTAGTGTA
This sequence comes from Humulus lupulus, assembly GCF_963169125.1. Taxonomy (NCBI): domain Eukaryota; kingdom Viridiplantae; phylum Streptophyta; class Magnoliopsida; order Rosales; family Cannabaceae; genus Humulus; species Humulus lupulus. Next base: position 141,181,119 of record NC_084801.1, on the reverse strand, counting down.
CGTTGGAACGGTTCATTATGTCATAATTAGGTCTGCTTAGTGCAATGTTATCTAGTAATAATTTTTCGGGATCAGATCCCCTTCTAAATTCTCTACTATATCTTAGTGCAATGTTATATAGTAGTATTTTTGGGGATCGTATCCCCTTCTAAATTAACTACTCCGTCTTACTCAGCATGAAAACTATATGAGACCCTAGCGGTATTATTGGTTTACTAGTGTACGTTGGAACGGTTCATTATGTCATAATTAGGTCTGCTTAGTGCAATGTTATCTAGTAATAATTTTTCGGGATCAGATCCCCTTCTAAATTCTCTACTATATCCTAGTGCAATGTTATATAGTAGTATTTTTGGGGATCGTATCCCCTTCTAAATTCACTACTCTGTCTTACTCAGCATGAAAACTATATGAGACCCTAGCGGTAGTATTGGTTACTAGAGTACGTTGGAACGGTTCATTATGTCATAATTAGTTCTGCGTAGTGCAATGTTATCTTGTAATAATTTTTCGGGATCAGATGCCATTCTCAATTCACTACTATATCTTAGTGCAATGTTATCTAGTAGTATTTTTGGGGATCGGATCCCCTTCTAAATTCACTACTCTGTCTTACTCAGAATGACAACTATATGAGACCCTCCTGGTAGTATTGGTTTACTAGTGTACGTTGGAACGGTTAATTATGTCATAATTAGGTCTGCTTAGTGCAATGTTATGTAGTAATAATTTTTTGGGATCAGATCCCCTTCTAAATTCTCTACTATTTCTTAGTGCAACGTTATCTAGCTGTATTTTTGGGGATCGGATCCCCTTCTAAATTCACTACTCTTTCTTACTCCGCATGACAACTATATCAGACCTTAGCGGTAGTATTGGTTTACCAGTGTACGTTGGAACGATTTATTATGTCATAATTAGGTATGCTTAGTGCAATGTTATCTAGCAATAATTTTTCGGGATCGGATGCCATTTTAAATTCACTACTATATTTTAGTGCAATGTTATCTAGTAGTATTTTTGGAGATCGGATCCCCTTCTAAATTCACTACTCTTTCTTACTCAGCATGACAACTATATGAGACCCTAGCAGTAGTATTGGTTTACTAGTGTACGTTGGAACGGTTCACTATGTCATAATTAGGTCTGCTTAGTGCAATGTTATCTAGTAATAATTTTTCGGGAACGGATCCCCTTCTAAATTCTCAACTATATTTTAGTGCAATGTTATCTAGGAGTATTTTTGGGGATCAGATCCCCTTCTAAATTCATTACTCTATCTTACTCAGCATGACAACTATAAGAGACCCTAGCGGAAGTATTGGTTTACTAGTGTACGTTGGAACGGTTCATTATGTCATAATTAGGTCTGCTTAGCGCAATGTTATATAGTAATAATTTTTCGGGATCGGATCCCCTTCTAAATTCTCAACTATATCTTAGTGCAATGTTATCTAGTAGTATTTTTGGGGATCAGATCCCCTTCTAAATTCATTACTCTATCTTACTCAGCTTGACAACTATAAGAGACCCTAGCGGAAGTATTGGTTTACTAGTGTACGTTGGAACGGTTCATTATGTCATAATTTGGTCTGCTTTGCGCAATGTTATGTAGTAATAATTTTTCGGGATCGGATCCCCTTCTAAATTCTTTACTATATCTTAGTGCAATGTTGTCTAGTAGTATTTTTGGGGATCGGATCCCCTTCTAAATTAATTACTCTGTCTTACTCTGCATGACAACTATATGAGACCCTAGCGGTAGTATTGGTTTACTAGTGTACGTTGGAACGGTTAATTATGTCATAATTAGGTCTGCTTAGTGCAATGTTATGTAGTAATAATTTTTTGGGATCAGATCCCCTTCTAAATTCTCTACTATTTCTTAGTGCAACGTTATCTAGCTGTATTTTTGGGGATCGGATCCCCTTCTAAATTCACTACTCTTTCTTACTCAGCATGACAACTATATCAGACCTTAGCGGTAGTATTGGTTTACCAGTGTACGTTGGAACGATTTATTATGTCATAATTAGGTATGCTTAGTGCAATGTTATCTAGCAATAATTTTTCGGGATCGGATGCCATTTTAAATTCACTACTATATTTTAGTGCAATGTTATCTAGTAGTATATTTGGAGATCGGATCCCCTTCTAAATTCACTACTCTTTCTTACTCAGCATGACAACTATATGAGACCCTAGCAGTAGTATTGGTTTACTAGTGTACGTTGGAACGGTTCATTATGTCATAATTAGGTCCGCTTAGTGCAATGTTATCTAGTAACAATTTTTCGGGTTCGGATACCCTTCTAAATTCACTACTATATCTTAGTGCAATGTTATCTAGTAGTATTTTTCTAGATCGTATCCCCTTCTAAATTCACTACTCTATCTTACTCAGCATGACAACTATATGAGACCCTAGCGGTAGTATTGGTTTACCAGTGTACGTTGGAACGATTTATTATGTCATAATTAGGTCTGATTAGTGCAATGTTATCTAGTAATTATTTTTCGGGATCGGATGCCATTCTAAATTCACTACTATATCTTAGTGCAATGTTATCTAGTAGTATTTTTGGGGATCGGATCCCCTTCTCAATTCACTACTCTATCTTACTCAGCATGACAACTATATAAGAACCTAGCAGTAGTATTGGCTTACTAGTGTACGTTGGAACGGTTCATTATGTCACAATTAGGTCCGCTTAGTGCAATGTTATCTAGTAATAATTTTTCGGGATCGGATCCCATTCTAAATTCTCTACTATATGTTAGAGCAACATTTTCTTGTAGTATTTTTCGGGATCGGATCCCCTTCTAAATTCACTACTCTATCTTACTCAGCATGACAACTATATGAGACCCTAGTGGTAGTATTGGTTTACCAGTGTACGTTGGAACGATTTATTATGTCATAATTAGGTCTGCTTAGTGCAATGTTATCTAGTAATAATTTTTCGGGATCGGATGCCATTCTAAATTCACTACTATATCTTAGTGCAATGTTGTCTAGTAGTATTTTTGGAGATCGGATCCCCTTCTAAATTCACTACCCTATCTTACTCAGCATGACAACTATATGAGACCTTAGCAGTAGTATTGGTTTACTAGTGTACGTAGGAACGGTTCATTATGTCATTATTAGGTCCTCTTAGTGCAATGTTATCTAGTAATAATATATCGGGATCGGATCCCCTTCTATATTCTCTACTATATCTTAGTGCAATGTTATCTAGTAGTATTTTTGGGGATCGAATCCCCTTCTAAATTCACTACTCTATCTTACTCAGCATGACAAGTATATCAAACCCTAGCGGTAGTATTGGTGTACTAGTGTACGTTGGAATGATTTATTATGTCATAATTAGGTCTGCTTAGTGCAATGTTATCTAGAAATATTTTTTCGGGATCCGCTGCCATTCTAAATTCACTACTATATCTTAGTGCAATGTTATCTAGTTGTATTTTTCGGTATCGGATCCCCTTCTAAATTCACTACTCTATCATACTCAGCATGACAACTATATGAGACCCTAGCGGTAGTATTGGTTTACTAGTGTACGTTGGAACAGTTCATTATGTCATAATTAGTTCTGCTTAGTGCAATGTTATATAGTAATAATGTTTCTGGATCGGATCCCCTTCTAAATTCTCTACTATATCTTAGTGCAATGTTATATAGTAGTATTTTTGGGGATCGTATCCCCTTCTAAATTCACTACTCTGTCTTACTCAGCATGAAAACTATATGAGACCCTAGCGGTAGTATAGGTTTACTAGTGTACGTTGGAATGGTTCATTATGTCATACTTAGTTCTGCTTAGTGCAATGTTACCTAGTAATAATTTTTCGAGATCGGATCCCCTTCTAAATTCTCTACTATTTCTTAGTGCAATGTTATCTAGTAGTATTTTTGGGGATCGGATCCCGTTCTAAACTAATTACTCTATCTTACTCAGTATGACAACTATATGAGACCCTAGCGGTAGTATTGGTTTACTAGTGTACGTTGGAACGGTTCACTATGTCATAATTTGGTCTGCTTAGTGCAATGTTATCTAGTAATAATTTTTCGGGATCGGATCCCCTTCTAAATTCTCAACTATATCTTAGTGCAATGTTATCTAGTAGTATTTTTTTGGATCAGATCCCCTTCTAAATTCATTACTCTATCTTACTCAGCATGACAACTATAAGAGACCCTAGCGGAAGTATTGGTTTACTAGTGTACGTTGGAACGGTTCTTTATGTCATAATTAGGTCTGCTTAGCGCAATGTTATGTAGTAATAATTTTTCGGGATCGGATCCCCTTCTAAATTCTTTACTATATCTTAGTGCAATGTTGTCTAGTAGTATTATTGGGGATCGGATCCCCTTCTAAATTAATTACTCTGTCTTACTCTGCATGACAACTATATGAGACCCTAGCGGTAGTATTGGTTTACTAGTGTACGTTGGAACGGTTCATTATGTCATAATTAGGTCTGCTTAGTGCAATGTTATCTAGTAATAATTTTTCGGGATCAGATCCCCTTCTAAATTCTCTACTATATCTTAGTGCAATGTTATATAGTAGTATTTTTGGGGATCGTATCCCCTTCTAAATTAACTACTCCGTCTTACTCAGCATGAAAACTATATGAGACCCTAGCGGTATTATTGGTTTACTAGTGTACGTTGGAACGGTTCATTATGTCATAATTAGGTCTGCTTAGTGCAATGTTATCTAGTAATAATTTTTCGGGATCAGATCCCCTTCTAAATTCTCTACTATATCCTAGTGCAATGTTATATAGTAGTATTTTTGGGGATCGTATCCCCTTCTAAATTCACTACTCTGTCTTACTCAGCATGAAAACTATATGAGACCCTAGCGGTAGTATTGGTTACTAGAGTACGTTGGAACGGTTCATTATGTCATAATTAGTTCTGCGTAGTGCAATGTTATCTTGTAATAATTTTTCGGGATCAGATGCCATTCTCAATTCACTACTATATCTTAGTGCAATGTTATCTAGTAGTATTTTTGGGGATCGGATCCCCTTCTAAATTCACTACTCTGTCTTACTCAGAATGACAACTATATGAGACCCTCCTGGTAGTATTGGTTTACTAGTGTACGTTGGAACGGTTAATTATGTCATAATTAGGTCTGCTTAGTGCAATGTTATGTAGTAATAATTTTTTGGGATCAGATCCCCTTCTAAATTCTCTACTATTTCTTAGTGCAACGTTATCTAGCTGTATATTTGGGGATCGGATCCCCTTCTAAATTCACTACTCTTTCTTACTCCGCATGACAACTATATCAGACCTTAGCGGTAGTATTGGTTTACCAGTGTACGTTGGAACGATTTATTTTGTCATAATTAGGTATGCTTAGTGCAATGTTATCTAGCAATAATTTTTCGGGATCGGATGCCATTTTAAATTCACTACTATATTTTAGTGCAATGTTATCTAGTAGTATTTTTGGAGATCGGATCCCCTTCTAAATTCACTACTCTTTCTTACTCAGCATGACAACTATATGAGACCCTAGCAGTAGTATTGGTTTACTAGTGTACGTTGGAACGGTTCACTATGTCATAATTAGGTCTGCTTAGTGCAATGTTATCTAGTAATAATTTTTCGGGAACGGATCCCCTTCTAAATTCTCAACTATATTTTAGTGCAATGTTATCTAGGAGTATTTTTGGGGATCAGATCCCCTTCTAAATTCATTACTCTATCTTACTCAGCATGACAACTATAAGAGACCCTAGCGGAAGTATTGGTTTACTAGTGTACGTTGGAACGGTTCATTATGTCATAATTAGGTCTGCTTAGCGCAATGTTATATAGTAATAATTTTTCGGGATCGGATCCCCTTCTAAATTCTCAACTATATCTTAGTGCAATGTTATCTAGTAGTATTTTTGGGGATCAGATCCCCTTCTAAATTCATTACTCTATCTTACTCAGCTTGACAACTATAAGAGACCCTAGCGGAAGTATTGGTTTACTAGTGTACGTTGGAACGGTTCATTATGTCATAATTTGGTCTGCTTTGCGCAATGTTATGTAGTAATAATTTTTCGGGATCGGATCCCCTTCTAAATTCTTTACTATATCTTAGTGCAATGTTGTCTAGTAGTATTTTTGGGGATCGGATCCCCTTCTAAATTAATTACTCTGTCTTACTCTGCATGACAACTATATGAGACCCTAGCGGTAGTATTGGTTTACTAGTGTACGTTGGAACGGTTAATTATGTTATAATTAGGTCTGCTTAGTGCAATGTTATGTAGTAATAATTTTTTGGGATCAGATCCCCTTCTAAATTCTCTACTATTTCTTAGTGCAACGTTATCTAGCTGTATTTTTGGGGATCGGATCCCCTTCTAAATTCACTACTCTTTCTTACTCAGCATGACAACTATATCAGACCTTAGCGGTAGTATTGGTTTACCAGTGTACGTTGGAACGATTTATTATGTCATAATTAGGTATGCTTAGTGCAATGTTATCTAGCAATAATTTTTCGGGATCGGATGCCATTTTAAATTCACTACTATATTTTAGTGCAATGTTATCTAGTAGTATATTTGGAGATCGGATCCCCTTCTAAATTCACTACTCTTTCTTACTCAGCATGACAACTATATGAGACCCTAGCAGTAGTATTGGTTTACTAGTGTACGTTGGAACGGTTCATTATGTCATAATTAGGTCCGCTTAGTGCAATGTTATCTAGTAACAATTTTTCGGGATCGGATACCCTTCTAAATTCACTACTATATCTTAGTGCAATGTTATCTAGTAGTATTTTTCGAGATCGGATCCCCTTCTAAATTCACTACTCTATCTTACTCCGCATGACCACTATATGAGACCCTTGCGGTAGTATTGGTTTACTAGTGTACGTTGGAACGGTTCATTATGTCATTATTAGGTCTGCTATGTGCAATGTTATCTAGTAATAATTTTTCGGGATCGTATCCCCTTCTAAATTCTCTACTATATCTTAGTGCAACGTTATCTATTAGTATTTTTCGGGATCGGATCCCCTTCTAAAGTCACTACTCTATCTTACTCAACATGACAACTATATCAGACCCTAGCGGTAGTATTGGTTTACCAGTGTACGTTGGAACGGTTTATTATGTCATAATTAGGTCTGCCTAGTGCAATGTTATCTAGCAATAATTTTTCGGGATCGGATGCCATTCTAAATTCACTACTATATCTTAGTGCAATGTTATCTAGTAGTATTTTTGGGGATCGGATCCCCTTCTAAATTCACTACTCTATCTTACTCAGCATGACAACTATATGAGACCCTAGCGGTAGTATTGGTTTACTAGTGTAGGTTAGAACGGTTCATTATGTCATAATTACGTCTGCTTAGTGCAATGTTATCTAGTAATAATTTTTCGGGATCGAATCCCCTTCAAAATTCTCTACTATATCTTAGTGCAATGTTATCTAGTAGTATTTTTGGGGATCGGATCCCCTTCTAAATTCACTACTCAATTTTACTCAGCATGACAACTATATGAGACCCTAGCGGTAGTATTGGTTTACTAGTGTACGTTGCAACGGTTCACTATGTCATAATTTGGTCTGCTTAGTGCAATGTTATCTAGTAATAATTTTTCGGGATCGGATCCCCTTCTAAATTCTCAACTATATCTTAGTGCAATGTTATCTAGTAGTATTTTTGGGGATCAGATCCCCTTCTAAATTCATTACTCTATCTTACTCAGCATGACAACTATAAGAGACCCTAGCGGAAGTATTGGTTTACTAGTGTACGTTGGAACGGTTCATTATGTCATAATTAGGTCTGCTTAGCGCAATGTTATGTAGTAATAATTTTTCGGGATCGGATCCCCTTCTAAATTCTTTACTATATCTTAGTGCAATGTTGTCTAGTAGTATTTTTGGGGATCGGATCCCCTTCTAAATTAATTACTCTGTCTTACTCTGCATGACAACTATATGAGACCCTAGCGGTAGTATTGGTTTACTAGTGTACGTTGGAACGGTTCATTATGTCATAATTAGGTCTGCTTAGTGCAATGTTATCTAGTAATAATTTTTCGGGATCAGATCCCCTTCTAAATTCTCTACTATATCTTAGTGCAATGTTATATAGTAGTATTTTTGGGGATCGTATCCCCTTCTAAATTCACTACTCTGTCTTACTCAGCATGAAAACTATATGAGACCCTAGCGGTAGTATTGGTTACTAGAGTACGTTGGAACGGTTCATTATGTCATAATTAGTTCTGCGTAGTGCAATGTTATCTTGTAATCATTTTTCAGGATCGGATGCCATTCTAAATTCACTACTATATCTTAGTGCAATGTTATATAGTAGTATTTTTGGGGATCGTATCCCCTTCTAAATTAACTACTCCGTCTTACTCAGCATGAAAACTATATGAGACCCTAGCGGTATTATTGGTTTACTAGTGTACGTTGGAACGGTTCATTATGTCATAATTAGGTCTGCTTAGTGCAATGTTATCTAGTAATAATTTTTCGGGATCAGATCCCCTTCTAAATTCTCTACTATATCCTAGTGCAATGTTATATAGTAGTATTTTTGGGGATCGTATCCCCTTCTAAATTCACTACTCTGTCTTACTCAGCATGAAAACTATATGAGACCCTAGCGGTAGTATTGGTTACTAGAGTACGTTGGAACGGTTCATTATGTCATAATTAGTTCTGCGTAGTGCAATGTTATCTTGTAATAATTTTTCGGGATCAGATGCCATTCTCAATTCACTACTATATCTTAGTGCAATGTTATCTAGTAGTATTTTTGGGGATCGGATCCCCTTCTAAATTCACTACTCTGTCTTACTCAGAATGACAACTATATGAGACCCTCCTGGTAGTATTGGTTTACTAGTGTACGTTGGAACGGTTAATTATGTCATAATTAGGTCTGCTTAGTGCAATGTTATGTAGTAATAATTTTTTGGGATCAGATCCCCTTCTAAATTCTCTACTATTTCTTAGTGCAACGTTATCTAGCTGTATTTTTGGGGATCGGATCCCCTTCTAAATTCACTACTCTTTCTTACTCCGCATGACAACTATATCAGACCTTAGCGGTAGTATTGGTTTACCAGTGTACGTTGGAACGATTTATTATGTCATAATTAGGTATGCTTAGTGCAATGTTATCTAGCAATAATTTTTCGGGATCGGATGCCATTTTAAATTCACTACTATATTTTAGTGCAATGTTATCTAGTAGTATTTTTGGAGATCGGATCCCCTTCTAAATTCACTACTCTTTCTTACTCAGCATGACAACTATATGAGACCCTAGCAGTAGTATTGGTTTACTAGTGTACGTTGGAACGGTTCACTATGTCATAATTAGGTCTGCTTAGTGCAATGTTATCTAGTAATAATTTTTCGGGAACGGATCCCCTTCTAAATTCTCAACTATATTTTAGTGCAATGTTATCTAGGAGTATTTTTGGGGATCAGATCCCCTTCTAAATTCATTACTCTATCTTACTCAGCATGACAACTATAAGAGACCCTAGCGGAAGTATTGGTTTACTAGTGTACGTTGGAACGGTTCATTATGTCATAATTAGGTCTGCTTAGCGCAATGTTATATAGTAATAATTTTTCGGGATCGGATCCCCTTCTAAATTCTCAACTATATCTTAGTGCAATGTTATCTAGTAGTATTTTTGGGGATCAGATCCCCTTCTAAATTCATTACTCTATCTTACTCAGCTTGACAACTATAAGAGACCCTAGCGGAAGTATTGGTTTACTAGTGTACGTTGGAACGGTTCATTATGTCATAATTTGGTCTGCTTTGCGCAATGTTATGTATTAATAATTTTTCGGGATCGGATCCCCTTCTAAATTCTTTACTATATCTTAGTGCAATGTTGTCTAGTAGTATTTTTGGGGATCGGATCCCCTTCTAAATTAATTACTCTGTCTTACTCTGCATGACAACTATATGAGACCCTAGCGGTAGTATTGGTTTACTAGTGTACGTTGGAACGGTTAATTATGTCATAATTAGGTCTGCTTAGTGCAATGTTATGTAGTAATAATTTTTTGGGATCAGATCCCCTTCTAAATTCTCTACTATTTCTTAGTGCAACGTTATCTAGCTGTATTTTTGGGGATCGGATCCCCTTCTAAATTCACTACTCTTTCTTACTCAGCATGACAACTATATCAGACCTTAGCGGTAGTATTGGTTTACCAGTGTACGTTGGAACGATTTATTATGTCATAATTAGGTATGCTTAGTGCAATGTTATCTAGCAATAATTTTTCGGGATCGGATGCCATTTTAAATTCACTACTATATTTTAGTGCAATGTTATCTAGTAGTATATTTGGAGATCGGATCCCCTTCTAAATTCACTACTCTTTCTTACTCAGCATGACAACTATATGAGACCCTAGCAGTAGTATTGGTTTACTAGTGTACGTTGGAACGGTTCATTATGTCATAATTAGGTCCGCTTAGTGCAATGTTATCTAGTAACAATTTTTCGGGATCGGATACCCTTCTAAATTCACTACTATATCTTAGTGCAATGTTATCTAGTAGTATTTTTCTAGATCGTATCCCCTTCTAAATTCACTACTCTATCTTACTCAGCATGACTACTATGTCAGACCCTAGCGGTAGTATTGGTTTACTAGTGTACGTTGGAACGGTTCATTATTTCATAATTAGTTCTGCTTAGTGCAATGTTATCTAGTAATAATTTTTCGGGATCGAATCCCCTTCTAAATTCTCTACTATATCTTAGTGCAATGTTATCTAGTAACAATTTTTCGGGATCGGATACCCTTCTAAATTCACTACTATATCTTAGTGCAATGTTATCTAGTAGTATTTTTCGAGATCGGATCCCCTTCTAAATTCACTACTCTATCTTACTCCGCATGACCACTATATGAGACCCTTGCGGTAGTATTGGTTTACTAGTGTACGTTGGAACGGTTCATTATGTCATTATTAGGTCTGCTATGTGCAATGTTATCTAGTAATAATTTTTCGGGATCGTATCCCCTTCTAAATTCTCTACTATATCTTAGTGCAACGTTATCTATTAGTATTTTTCGGGATCGGATCCCCTTCTAAAGTCACTACTCTATCTTACTCAACATGACAACTATATGAGACCCTAGCGGTAGTATTGGTTTACCAGTGTACGTTGGAACGGTTTATTATGTCATAATTAGGTCTGCCTAGTGCAATGTTATCTAGCAATAATTTTTCGGGATCGGATGCCATTCTAAATTCACTACTATATCTTAGTGCAATGTTATCTAGTAGTATTTTTGGGGATCGGATCCCCTTCTAAATTCACTACTCTATCTTACTCAGCATGACAACTATATGAGACCCTAGCGGTAGTATTGGTTTACTAGTGTAGGTTAGAACGGTTCATTATGTCATAATTACGTCTGCTTAGTGCAATGTTATCTAGTAATAATTTTTCGGGATCGAATCCCCTTCAAAATTCTCTACTATATCTTAGTGCAATGTTATCTAGTAGTATTTTTGGGGATCGGATCCCCTTCTAAATTCACTACTCAATTTTACTCAGCATGACAACTATATGAGACCCTAGCGGTAGTATTGGTTTACTAGTGTACGTTGCAACGGTTCACTATGTCATAATTTGGTCTGCTTAGTGCAATGTTATCTAGTAATAATTTTTCGGGATCGGATCCCCTTCTAAATTCTCAACTATATCTTAGTGCAATGTTATCTAGTAGTATTTTTGGGGATCAGATCCCCTTCTAAATTCATTACTCTATCTTACTCAGCATGACAACTATAAGAGACCCTAGCGGAAGTATTGGTTTACTAGTGTACGTTGGAACGGTTCATTATGTCATAATTAGGTCTGCTTAGCGCAATGTTATGTAGTAATAATTTTTCGGGATCGGATCCCCTTCTAAATTCTTTACTATATCTTAGTGCAATGTTGTCTAGTAGAATTTTTGGGGATCGGATCCCCTTCTAAATTAATTACTCTGTCTTACTCTGCATGACAACTATATGAGACCCTAGCGGTAGTATTGGTTTACTAGTGTACGTTGGAACGGTTCATTATGTCATAATTAGGTCTGCTTAGTGCAATGTTATCTAGTAATAATTTTTCGGGATCAGATCCCCTTCTAAATTCTCTACTATATCTTAGTGCAATGTTATATAGTAGTATTTTTGGGGATCGTATCCCCTTCTAAATTCACTACTCTGTCTTACTCAGCATGAAAACTATATGAGACCCTAGCGGTAGTATTGGTTACTAGAGTACGTTGGAACGGTTCATTATGTCATAATTAGTTCTGCGTAGTGCAATGTTATCTTGTAATCATTTTTCGGGATCAGATGCCATTCTCAATTCACTACTATATCTTAGTGCAATGTTATCTAGTAGTATTTTTGGGGATCGGATCCCCTTCTAAATTCACTACTCTGTCTTACTCAGAATGACAACTATATGAGACCCTCCTGGTAGTATTGGTTTACTAGTGTACGTTGGAACGGTTAATTATGTCATAATTAGGTCTGCTTAGTGCAATGTTATGTAGTAATAATTTTTTGGGATCAGATCCCCTTCTAAATTCTCTACTATTTCTTAGTGCAACGTTATCTAGCTGTATTTTTGGGGATCGGATCGCCTTCTAAATTCACTACTCTTTCTTACTCAGCATGACAACTATATCAGACCTTAGCGGTAGTATTGGTTTACCAGTGTACGTTGGAACGATTTATTATGTCATAATTAGGTCGGCTTAGTGCAATGTTATCTAGCAATAATTTTTCGGGATCGGATGCCATTCTAAATTCACTACTATATTTTAGTGCAATGTTATCTAGTAGTATTTTTGGAGATCGGATCCCCTTCTAAATTCACTACTCTTTCTTACTCAGCATGACAACTATATGAGACCCTAGCAGTAGTATTGGTTTACTAGTGTACGTTGGAACGGTTCATTATGTCATAATTAGGTCCGCTTAGTGCAATGTTATCTAGTAACAATTTTTCGGGATCGGATACCCTTCTAAATTCACTACTATATCTTAGTGCAATGTTATCTAGTAGTATTTTTCTAGATCGGATCCCCTTCTAAATTCACTACTCTATCTTACTCAGCATGACCACTATATCAGACCCTAGCGGTAGTATTGGTTTACTAGTGTACGTTGGAACGGTTCATTAGTTCATAATTAGTTCTGCTTAGTGCAATGTTATCTAGTAATTATTTTTCGGGATCGAATCCCCTTCTAAATTCTCTACTATATCTTAGTGCAATCTTATCTATTAACAATTTTTCGGGATCGGATACCCTTCTAAATTCACTACTATATCTTAGTGCAATGTTATCTAGTAGTATTTTTCGAGATCGGATCCCCTTCTAAATTCACTACTCTATCTTACTCCGCATGACCACTATATGAGACCCTTGCGGTAGTATTGGTTTACTAGTGTACGTTGGAACGGTTCATTATGTCATTATTAGGTCTGCTTTGTGCAATGTTATCTAGTAATAATTTTTCGGGATCGTATCCCCTTCTAAATTCTCTACTATATCTTAGTGCAACGTTATCTATTAGTATTTTTCGGGATCGGATCCCCTTCTAAAGTCACTACTCTATCTTACTCAACATGACAACTATATCAGACCCTAGCGGTAGTATTGGTTTACCAGTGTACGTTGGAACGATTTATTATGTCATAATTAGGTCTGCCTAGTGCAATGTTATTTAGCAATAATTTTTCGGGATCGGATGCCATTCTAAATTCACTACTATATCTTAGTGCAATGTTATCTAGTAGTATTTTTGGGGATCGGATCCCCTTCTAAATTCACTACTCTATCTTACTCAGCATGACAACTATATGAGACCCTAGCGGTAGTATTGGTTTACTAGTGTAGGTTAGAACGGTTCATTATGTCATAATTACGTCTGCTTAGTGCAATGTTATCTAGTAATAATTTTTCGGGATCGAATCCCCTTCAAAATTCTCTACTATATCTTAGTGCAATGTTATCTAGTAGTATTTTTGGGGATCGGATCCCCTTCTAAATTCACTACTCAATCTTACTCAGCATGACAACTATATGAGACCCTAGCGGTATTATTGGTTTACTAGTGTACGTTGCAACGGTTCATTATGTCATAATTAGGTCTGCTTAGCGCAATGTTATCTAGTAATTATTTTTCGGGATCGGATCCTCTTCTAAATTCTTTACTATATCTTAGTGCAATGTTGTCAAGTAGTATTTTTGGGGATCGGATCCCCTTCTAAATTAATTACTCTGTCTTACTCAGCATGACAACTATATCAGACCCTAGCGGTAGTATTGGTTTACCAGTGTACGTTGGAACGATTTATTATGTCATAATTAGGTCTGCTTAGTGCAATGTTATCTAGTAATAATTTTTCGGGATCAGATGCCATTCTAAATTCACTACTATATCTTAGTTCAATGTTATCTAGTAGTATTTTTGGGGATCGGATCCCCTTCTCAATTCACTACTCTATCTTACTCAGCATGACAACTATATGAGAACCTAGCAGTAGTATTGGTTTACTAGTGTACGTTGGAACGGTTCATTATGTCATAATTAGGTCCGCTTAGTGCAATGTTATCTAGTAATAATTTTTCGGGATCGGATCCCATTCTAAATTCTCTACTATATGTTAGAGCAACATTTTCTAGTAGTATTTTTCGGGATCGGATCCCATTCTAAATTCACTATTCTATCTTACTCAGCATGACAACTATATGAGACCCTAGCGGTAGTATTGGTTTACTAGTGTACGTTGGAACAGTTCATTATGTCATAATTAGTTCTGCTTAGTGCAATGTTATATAGTAATAATGTTTCTGGATCGGATCCCCTTCTAAATTCTATACTATATCTTAGTGCAATGTTATCTAGTAGTATTTTTGGGGATCGGATCCCTTTATAAATTCATTACACTATCTTACTCAGCATGAAAACTATATGAGACCCTAGCGGTAGTATTGGTTTACTAGTGTACGTTGGAACGGTTCATTATGTCATAATTAGTTCTGCTTAGTGCAATGTTACCTAGTAATAATTTTTCGATATCGGATCCCCTTCTAAATTCTCCACTATTTCTTAGTGCAATGTTATCTAGTAGTATTTTTGGGGATCGGATCCCCTTCTAAACTCATTACTCTATCTTACTCAGCATGACAACTATATGAGACCCTAGCGGTAGTATTGGTTTACCAGTGTACGTTGGAACGATTTATTATGTAATAATTAGGTCTGCTTAGTGCAATGTTATCTAGTAATAATTTTTCGGGATCGGATGCCATTCTAAATTCACTACTATATCTTAGTGCAATGTTATCTAGTAGTATTTTTGGAGATCGGATCCCCTTCTAAATTCACTACCCTATCTTACTCAGCATGACAACTATATGAGACCTTAGCAGTAGTATTGGTTTACTAGTGTACGTTGGAACGGTTCATTATGTCATAATTAGGTCCTCTTAGTGCAATGTTATCTAGTAATAATTTATCGGGATCAGGTCCCCTTCTAAATTCACTACTATATCTTAGTGCAATGTTATCTAATAGTATTTTTGAGGATCGGATCCACTTCTAAATTCACTACTCTGTCTTATTCAGCATGACAACTATAAGAGACCCTAGTGGTAGTATTGGTTTACTAGTGTACGTTGGAACGGTTCATTATGTCATAATTAGGTCTGCTTAGTGCAATGTTATCTAGTAATAATTTTTCGGGATCGGATCCCCTTCTAAATTCTCTACTATATCTTAGTGCAATGTTATCTAGTAGTATTTTTGGGGATCGGATCCCCTTCTAAATTCACTACTCTGTCTTACTCAGAATGACAACTATATGAGACCCTACTGGTAGTATTGGTTTACTAGTGTACGTTGGAACGGTTAATTATGTCATAATTAGGTCTGCTTAGTGCAATGTTATGTAGTAATAATTTTTTGGGATCAGATCCCCTTCTAAATTCTCTACTATTTCTTAGTGCAACGTTATCTAGTTGTATTTTTGGGGATCGGATCCCCTTCTAAATTCACTACTCTTTCTTACTCAGCATGACAACTATATCAGACCTTAGCGGTAGTATTGGTTTACCAGTGTACGTTGGAACGATTTATTATGTCATAATTAGGTCTGCTTAGTGCAATGTTATCTAGCAATAATTTTTCGGGATCGGATGCCATTCTAAATTCACTACTATATTTTAGTGCAATGTTATCTAGTAGTATTTTGGGGGATCGGATCCCCTTCTAAATTCACTACTCTTTCTTACTCAGCATGACAACTATATGAGACCCTAGCGGTAGTATTGGTTTACCAGTGTACGTTGGAACGATTTATTATGTCATAATTAGGTCTGCTTAGTGCAATGTTATCTAGTAATAATTTTTCGGGATCGGATGCCATTCTAAATTCACTACTATATCTTAGTGCAATGTTATCTAGTAGTATTTTTGGAGATCGGATCCCCTTCTAAATTCACTACCCTATCTTACTCAGCATGACAACTATATGAGACCTTAGCAGTAGTATTGGTTTACTAGTGTACGTTGGAACGGTTCATTATGTCATAATTAGGTCCTCTTAGTGCAATGTTATCTAGTAATAATTTATCGGGATCGGATCCCCTTCTAAATTCTCTACTATATCTTAGTGCAATGTTATCTAGTAGTATTTTTGGGGATCGGATCCCCTTCTAAATTCACTACTCTATCTTACTCAGCATGACAAGTATATCAAACCCTAGCGGTAGGATTGGTTTACTAGTGTACGTTGGAATGATTTATTATGTCATAATTAGGCCTGCTTAGTGCAATGTTATCTA